>NC_141859.1:3844464-4148928 GCF_024713525.1 Acromyrmex echinatior | reverse complement strand
TTTTAGTATTCTACGTGTGTCGAGTTTCACAAAATCAGATGTAGATTAATTCTTTCTAAGAAATATAAATGTTTGTAAAATCGGATATTTGTAAAAAAAAAATGTTTAAGATTTGAAAGATGAAAGAGAACTTAATTTCAACTAAAATTAATAATAGATTTGTCCATATTTTAATATTAAGACGTAACTATAAAAAAATTGAAAAAAATTTGCGTTCTCTGAAGTTGACTTGTCAGAGATAAAAGTCTAAAAAATTTAATATAAAATAAATTTGAAAATAATTTTGATGAATTATTAAAATAATTTTGTAGAAATTTTAAGCATTATAAATAATACTGTAAAAAATTTTGACATTGTAGCAACTAGTTTGTGTTACATAATTATTTTTATGATTTAATAAAATTATTATCAGATTTGTAATTGACTAAAATTTTAAATATTTCAGCAAAACCGATCTTTTCATGAGGGATTCAAAATTTTCTTATTCTTATTATTTCCGTTTTCAATAATATGAATTAACTTAATTTAATCTTTTCAATTTACATACTCCTTATATTATATTTGTCTATTCAAAAATTAGAAATAAATTAAAAGTAAATTCGAATCGAAATTAAAGTTAATACATATTAATGGCATTAATTATTAGACTCGTAGTTTTTTTGAAACTTTTTTTTGATATAATAATATTTAATTTATTTATATTTGAGCATTTATATTCTTATTAAATACGCACGTATTTATATAAAGGCAGGTTAAAGATTAAGATTTAGAATATCGTGAGCTTTAAAAAAAAAGAAGAAAAATAAAGGAAAGAAAAAGACTCCGTGCACACATGCTTTTCTATCTCATACATTTGCGATTATTCTGACAATTCAAAGAGATTAATCTATCCTGTCTTTTAATGAATTTAAATTTGTCTGATTAAGTGATGATTTATGAGTAATATCTTTGGATATTGAAACGAGTTTACAAGCCAATCTTTCATTCACATAAACCGCACATGAATAGAAATAAAAATTAAATTGCGTATTTCGCAAAAAGCGAAAATTGCTGTTGAATCTAACGAAGTAAAATTTTCTCTCGATTTTTCCTGATTAAGACTTTCAATTCGCCGTTTAATTCTCCGAAGTCGTTGGAGTTTCGAACGAAGAAAACTGTTTCGAACAAGAAAATTTGTCAACAAAATTGCACTACTTTCCTGTCTATGTTCCTAGCTTTCGCTAGAACCCATAGAATTATTCCACGAATACAAGGAATACTGAATCCAGCATGTTCGCGAAATATGTCTGAGTATAATGTACAGCCGAGAGAATTAAAGCACACACATACTATATAATTACAGATATACGGGCGCAATTAGCGTAATGATTCTTCCAGCAAATCCAAGCGCCACACAAGTCAGCAAGATAGAACTCTGTTGATCGTGAACGTTTATTTGATCGGTTTTGACCACCCTTACACATTCGCTTTGATGTTCGCATCCTATATAGGGTTTTACAATCGACTTAATGCTGGGCTATTATTGGTTGCCACAAGTTCAATTACTGGTGCAGTACTGACTAAGTACTGGATGATAACTTGGATTCGGTACTGACCTAGTCATTTTTTCCAATCATTTGTCAGTGATGGTCCAGTACTATAACTTGAATCTTGGCCGTCAATTAACAGTCGTAGCATTGATTTCGTTGAAACTGCTAGCGATCCTATAATGTACGTCCTGATTTCCAGCGGCCTATTAGCATCGTCCGATAATTTCACCGAGGAATTCTTGAGGCAGCACAAAACGTAGTGGAAATAGCCGGAGCGCACGTTCCACCGTGATAAATCTGTGTCGGCGATTCCCACCGGGAGTTGTTAAGGTGTTCTGCGGATCAATGCGCAGATCGTATGTGAATTCGCAAAAACTTTGATCTCAGATTGTCTGGACTCGGCTTGGATTACTGCCGTGTATCATTCGTGCTATTTCAGATCCGTTGGTCGGGGTATCACCGCAAGATACCTGATACCTTATAGGAAACTCGCGTTCTACGATTGTTAATATTTTCCAGCGCGTCTGTTGTAAGGACAAATCACATGTTAATAGTAACGAAAGTGAAACTATTAAATAACGCTAAAATGTTCGTATAAAAAAATATAATAATAGGTAATCTTTCACATAAATCATAACATATATAATAATAGATAATATTTCACATAAATCATAACGTTGGTATAAAAAAATATATAATAATAGATTCATATGAATAATGATACTGCATTTTTTGCTCATTTGCTGCAATGGCAGCATTTAGCATATAAAGCAGCTTTGCAACTGTTGTAGATTCTTTAATATGATTGGTTTATACATTTAAAGCTAATGAGGAACTAAGGCCAAAACCAATCGTATTAAAGAATATTACGACAATTGCAAAGCTACTTTGTCTGCTGAATGCAGTCAATAACTTAAAAATTTTCAATGTTTTTTAGTTGTTTGTAAAGAAAGAAACAAGAAAAAAAGAAAAAATACTAAAAAAACATAATTGTATTCTTCTACAATCAATTAATTACATTAAAACTGTATTTTAATCCTATGTACGATGATTTTTCGATTCCTTATCTACCACACTCGATGGGATGGGTCATTCATGTCCCGAATTAATTTTCATTAATTTTATAATAAAAATATTATTAAATGATTCTTACATATATATTCAAACATTCTCACAAAGTGTTTATAAAGTTGTTTATTTAAAAAAAAAAAATAAACAAAAATAGTCATCCTTATTTAACCAAATATTAAAAAAAAAAGAAATACAAAGAAGTACGATTTAATTATGAGTAGTACCAATAGTAAAAATTAATAATATTACAAAATTTTAATTACGATTTAAAACATTTAAATTCTATTTTCTAAAAACATTGGTTTTTTTAGTTGCGTAATTGTTACGACAAATAAGTGATATGTAAGAGTAAAATTGCACGGTTTCTTCACTCGTTTACTCAATGAGCATATTAGATAGAAATAAGTATCTACCGTCAGTGAGAATTATGAGATAATCTTGTCGACAGTGACGACAGTTGATACGCAAATGAGCTACGACAGATTACGTTTGATTTTATTACTGCTGCGTTTATGTTAGAACGAGGCACGTGTCACGCTTGCATCCGTAATAGTCTTCTAACAGCGAGTCACTCTAATTATAACCCGTTACAAATCTTGGAGTTATCTCAGTTCATTTATTTATGAGATTATAAAGCTTCGCAAGGCAAAAAAATGTAAGCGACAAGCGATTTAAGCAAATGAATCGAGCGATCGAATATATATATATATATATATATATATATATATTAGGTGTTGGAATTAATTCGTAGCGTTTTACAAGAGATGGGAAGTACTTTCATTAATGTATTTTTTAATGCTCATGTGAAATAAATAACATTCTTTCATTAAAAAACGCTACGAATTAATTCCAACACCTAATATATATATATATATATATATACGATGAAATATTAATTTTTGAACAAAATTAAGTGAATTAAGTTAATTTTTTAATTAAATAATGATTGATCGATTTCATGAATGCTTAAGTTCCTTACATTTTAATTCCTTACGTTTCTTTATGCTGCTTGTTAAGTTGTTTTAACTAGCCGTTGAGTTTTTCTCAGTGAATTTTTTTCCCTTTGTTTCTCAGGTAAAGTAGCTTGTCCTTTGAGGCAGTTCCGATGTGCCAATGGCAGATGCATACCAATCTCGTGGGTCTGTGACAAATCGGACGATTGTACTGACAATTCCGACGAAAGCCCAGAGGAATGCAAAAGTAAGTCACGCGCAGAATTATACGAAATACGTCAAATTAATATACATAACAGCGATGACGCGCGCGATCTGTACCGTCGAGCGTAAATTTGCGCAACTCTTTGACGCGTCAAATTCGCATGTGTAAAACGCATGTGTCCAAAACGGACACATCAATTTTACATAATAAATAGGTATTAGTGTTGCGTGATTGAATTACCATTAGTCATTTATGCGTGGAATTTTTTAAATTTTTCAATCCTCATAATTGTACATGTTTCAAAATTACTTTTTCAACTCTACATTCGCTCTTGAACGAATGCCAAATCGGAGTTTTACGGATATTTTAATAAAGTTGTAGAGAAAATTTTTAATAATTACTTTGAAATCGGAGAATAGAATAAAATAATCATTTTATTTTTATAGCCATTATAGACTTTAAATTCTTACTTGTGTGTAGTCACATATATGGTCTTAATAAATAATTCATTTTATTTTTGTTGGAGACATTTTTTGCGATAAAATCCAACCACAGATTTACATGTCGAATATTTAAATATTTATGATTATATCATTAATATATTAGCAGTTTATATCGTAGAATTTTGTACACATTTCGTTTTCAATTCCCATAATTATGCATGTTTCAAAATTTTTTTTTATTCCACGTTTGTTTTTAAGCGAATGCCAAATCGAAGTTTTACGAAATTATTTATATAAAGTTGTAGGGATTGGGGGGAAAGAGAGAGAGAGAGAGAGAGAGAGAGAGAGAGAGAGAGAGAGAGAGAGAGAGAGAGAGAGAGAGAGAGAACTTCATAATAATTTTATTTTGAGATCGAAGAATGGAATTAAATAATAAACAATTTTATTTTTATTCGAAAAGTTTTTTAATATATATGTAATTTTCACGAGTACTTAAATATTTATGATTTCCATAATTCACTTCGCGTTATTTACAACTTGGTTTTACGACGTCAGTATAGAAGTAACATCCCAAGCGTAATTGCGTGCGTAAGAGTGATGCAAAGAGGAAATATGATAAGATGTTTCAGAAGTTTCGCGCTGTACTACTGCGTATACGCAACGCATACGACTGCATACGCGCGCGTGCAAATGTATTCGTTAATTAAATGAAGATCTGCTGACAAATAAGCTGTCCGCGTATTTGCGTTCTTGCTCTTGTTTTATTGATCTCGAATGGATGTCTCAATGAAATGTCGATCTAATTTTCACGACTGCGATTTAAAGCCATAGCGAACTTTGGCTCTGCAACGTTCGATCGATCGTACTTGGGGGATTTGTTTACGAGGTACTGTACACCAAACAGATCGCGTCCCAATCAACTTACATAATAATGCTTAATAACTATAATAATATGTGGTGACACTATATTATTTACGTGGATTCGATACACTGCAAATAATTTACTGAATCTTAATGCATATTTCTTTGAATAATATTAAATAAACATTTATTTACAATAAATAAATATTTATTCAATAAAAGAATGATAATTAAATGAAATTAATAGTTTTTATATCAAATAAATATAGATTTATATTTAGTAAATATTTATATTTTTAGAACTATTCAAACAAAATTTATTTTTATTAAAATTTAGTATTTTTTTCAATGTATCTAAAATAATTTCGCAAAAATTTCGTTTTGCGTGATTAATGTTGAATTTATAAAATTTTAATTAAAATTTGAATTATATCTTTCGATTGATTTATTTTTTATTATTCTTATTTTTATATTTCTTTTCGCTTGATACTATATCGATTGTTTATCTGCCACAAGGAGGAAGTTGCGCAAATGACGTCGTCCAAAGATTCGTCCAAAATTATACGAGGAAATAATCTCATTGACGCATTTATTGCGCCTAATTTATCTTACTGTAGACGCCTTGCATTGATCTACATGATACTCTATTCTTGCGATTTTAAAGCGGCTCCAGATGACATGGCCAATGTACGCCAACATTGGCTGCGTTCAGTAGCAAAAGCAGTTTTGCAATAGTTACAAGATTCTTTATTAGGATTGGTTTGTACTCTAGATCTGTGAAGAAATAAAGGCAAGAACCAATTATATTAAAGAATCTTAGTGCAACGCTACTATTTCTGCTGAACGCAGTCATTAACAAATATTGTACACACGAACATGCAAATTATTACGGTGATATTTTCTTAGAAAAAATGAACCTAAAAATTTTAGGACTTTATTCCTAAATATGTCTAAACTAATTTGGACTGTCAGAAATCTGCGTATTAAGTTTTTGAAATTTTCTTGCGCGGTACGCCTAAGATAACTCCTAGGTAAAGTACTTTACTAAATAAATGACATCAAAATAGCTGCAAATTTCATTATTAAAGTCACTTTTCAATCAATCCTAACTTATTTTAACGTCATTTTGATGTTATGATTTTGCTGTTTTGGATCAATATTATCCTTGCTTAAAATTAAATTTTAATAAAAACTCGCTTATTAATACATTAGACATTAAAAGAATTAGAAAGAAATTTTCTATAATATTATTGAAATAAAAAACAAAATTAAGTTTTAAAAATTAATACGTTTAAAAACCAACTACTTGAAATAAAAGATTGTCTTTTACAATAAAAGACGTATAGTCACAAATATAATTATACATATGAATATGGGCCAATATTTAGCAAATGTATATACAGTTAGCTCACATTGGCCACTGAAGCCGTCTTTAGACTAATATTTCATTTATAATACGATAAAATTTTCAAATGTATTAATTGGCTACAGAATAGAGAAGTTCTTGAGTTTCCAGAAATTTTCTATCTTACAGCTAATTAACACACTTGAAAAATTTGTCCTATAGCAAATGAAATATTAGCCTTACTCTTGCTCTGACGATCTTTTTTTGTGGATAAACGTAATCATGAATAATTGCGTGTCATTTTCATGTAATTGTTTTTTTGCGATTCGCAATCGTGGAAGAGACTAGTATCTTCGTTGACCTATTATTTCTAGATACGGTATATCCAAATATTCATTGATTCGTTGAGCAAAATTTACGAATAGTCTTTAATTTTCAGAAATTGTATAGAATTTCATAAGTGCAGTATATTTATTTCTCGATTAATAATGGTGATCTCTTCGTGCTTTGGCGCTTTCCCAATCATTTGAGTGACTGTTTTTGTGAGGCAAATATTAAAATGAGTAATATCGTTGTGTGCAGTATATGTAATTATTTTCCTACATAGTTTATCTCTGTATTCTAATAGGAGTGATTGAGGAATGCGTTTCACCGCGATATGATTATAACTCGACTTTGAGTTTGCATCATGAATATTTGCTCGATAGTATATGTATACAGCGGAACATGAATATTTGCTTGATAACATACATGGTACGTGCATATAACAAGAAAATCTGAACGCAGCAATTTCTTGCCTTTCCTTGTACTAGCTAGTCTGGCGCCTCGTGATAAAAAGAAAAGCAGACAAGGGCAAGGAACAGTAATCGCCATAATTTTATGAATATGTGATTATAGACCCGACACGTGCAATTCCACAAAAATACTGTAATAAAAACTCGTCGTCCTTGTCGGTTTTTTCGATCGAGAATTACTGCAGGCAAGATGCAGCTTCTTGTTAATCTTGCATCAGACAGAGTGATCTAATCTGCTCTGCCCTATTAGAGAAAACAAAAATGTGTATGCTCGTTTATCTTATTTGTCCATTAAATCATTGAGCTACTTAAAATTTAGTTCAGAAAATCTTGAATGATGAGAGAAATATCGAAAGTAATATCTGAAATGTTTGAAAGATATTTTCAAAGATAACTATATATTCATATAATTGATATAATATTATTTTTGTAATATTTAATATGTAATTATATTTAATATAATTTAATATTTAATTTTTAATATATATTATGTACATAAAATTTAATTAACATTTTAATGTACATTAAAATTTAATATTTAATATATAATTACAATTATTGTATATCTTAATATTAATGTAAAAAAATAATTATTTTTTTCGACGTGATGAATTTTCAAGGAACATTTCTACACTTATTGTCAATAAAACTATCAGTCAATGTAGCTATCTATTGCCAACCACTCTCTTAAACATCCGCGTGTACATCGTGACACGGCATTTTCGCATTTCCTTTAGTTATATTTCTCAAATTAGTCCTATTGTGTAATTTTACACCATGCTCTCCGTAATACAACGTAATTGTAGTTTTGTAGAGCGTTTAATTTTCCGTAGAAAGATTCCCTCTCTTGCATTCGTATAAATTGGTTCCACAGGCCGCGGGAACGCAAATAAACAAGCGGCTAAATAAGCCGCTAAATAGACAAACTGCGGCACGATAGTGCAACGACGTGAAATAATAAGATAGAGAAGGCAAAGGAAAAGAAAGACCACAAGGGAAAAAGAGTGCTATCTAACGAGCGAAAAAGGGCAATAAAAACGAACGAGAACTGCCAAACGAACCGAACCGACATTGCCCTTTGTCGTTTCCCAGACATTCGCAGAGCTTGCACTTTGCACGCAGATTTTACAGTGTGGCAACTATTTCTTCTTTCCCTTTCTTTTTTTTCTTAGTCGGTTTCTTGCGTGTCGACTGTCATTTCGACTCAATATCTCGAATCCCACTTATTCTGTCGATTTTCTCTCACTTGTCCGAACCGTTTCAAGCTGATAATCAGTTTCGACTCTTGAGTGGACCATTTCCTCAAACGATCAAATTTCATCTTCAATTAGAATTGTGAACGAGATTCGTTATGAATCTTGATAGAGAGAAATAGATTGAAGCTATAGATTTTCATGCAATATATATATCAATGTCTTACGAATTGGTTGATTACAAATCAATTATTCCAGAAATGCTAATCTCATGTTAGTCGTTCAAGATTTTTCATTAAACTGTTTCGACGAAAGGCAATCCCGTAAATGTACAGATGTAATTAAACGAAACAGATCGTAGATTCATCAATTAATCTTGGTCACCGTGACCTAAGGCACGGTGCAATGCCATTACTCCGACACGGTCGCAAGGTCCAAACGATATTGCATCAGGCGCCAAGGTTTTTTCCCCTCGTTTTGTGCTTTTTTCATATTGAACTCTTTCGCTAGATGAGTCGCAGTTCTTCCTCCATTCTTTATTCAGTGAATCCTTGGTCTATTTTCTGTGGCTGAACTAGTGTATATTTTTGGAATTTAAAGTGAGATACATATATGTTTGATATTTGTCGAAAGCGAGAAAGAGAGTTCTAGTGCAGGAACAGAAAACAAACTACTTATAGTATATTGCAGTACCTGAGAATCAGCCACAACCTACATTATACTATTGAATAATAGTGAAATATAATATTATTGGGCAACAGAATTTGGACTACACTAAAAAAATTTACCATATCTTAATAAATATGTCTTTGAATATTTGTAAGTAAACATTTACTGAATGTTAGCATATATTTATTTGATATAAGAATCATTAATTTGATTTAACTATCATTTTTCTCATTAAATAAATATTTAATATAAGTAAATGTTTATTTAACAAATATTTAAAAGAATATTAAGATGTAGTAAATTTTTTTAGTGTAGAGCAATAAATTAACAATAAAATAATACTAAATTTTTTACTAATGATATAAGAATCATTAATTTGATTTAACTATCATTTTTCTCATTAAATAAATATTTAATATAAGTAAATGTTTATTTAACAAATATTTAAAAGAATATTTATTAAGATGTAGTAAATTTTTTTAGAGCAATAAATTAACAATAAAATAATACTAAATTTTTTACTAGGTCCGATTATTATTTATAATGATGGGGAATCCAAGTTAATGATGTAATACTGACAGAGCGAAAAATGAATGCAGCTTTATATGCTGCAGAAACAGAATGAAGGAAAAACTTGCAAAAATCCCACTGCTTGAGAGAATAACATATGAACATAACTTATCAGCCAAAGCGAATAGGAATAAAGAATAAAGTAAGAATAAGTAGACAAACAAATATATAAGTAACATATATAATAATATATATAAAGATACTGCAGAGAAACACGTATAAATCATATAAATATAAATAAGAATACTATATACGAATTGTAGAAAATTAAGAAGCTGTGACATAAATCAAACCTCGCTTCAGCGATGCACATGAGTCTTCCTCCATTCGATCTGCCTCCGTTCATTTAAGGTCGATGCATTTTGTAATGCAAGGTCCGCGTTGGTTGCATCAGTCAACGAGACGACGAGGAGAGTTGATTCGGCTGGTGCACGGCGCGACTGCCAACGCACCATATAATTATGGTGAAAGCCAGTCGCGGCATGGTGTATATAGGCTCGCATGATTTGCTCGATCAACTTGGCGGCCGCATTGATCGCTTCCTTGAAATTTTGCATTGTATATATGAGGATTTATAAAATTTCATTTGTACAATAGCAAGGTTATCATAAAATTGAAAATCAGAGAAATGTCAAGGAATTTTTTGCAAAATTTTCTAGAAACTTATTTTCTTGACTTTAAAGAAGAAATATGCATATATCACTGCATTTATGTAATACCAACTTAATATTATAATTAAATGCAAATAGTGTTAACATTAATATTTATACTACTATATTAAATTGTTTTCAACAAAATATTTGATCGTTCCTAAGTTAGGAAGAAAGTACAAAAAAATTTTGAAATTGAAAGCATTAGAGAAAGTCATGAAATTTTGTCTGGATAGGGAAAAAGTATGGAATTTTAGGATGAGAAATTTATGGCAACTCAATAGATTTTTCGTCGATATAGAACAACTTTAATCTGAATTCAACTTTTTTTTTAATTTTAAGAATCTTTTTCTAGTTCTAAGAATTAGAGAAAGATGAAAAATAGTTGAACCAAGATTAACCCTCCATCGGCAATGTGAAATTTTTACCCTTTGTCAATTTGGATTTTCGAGAATTCCAGTGTAAATTTTTATATTGTTTTGGACTTTATAAAAAAATTCTTACATATTTGTGAAAACTTTAATAACGAACTTTTATTATCATAGAAGTTGGATTGTATTTTAAATATTTTTTACACATTTAAATTTGTCTACTAGAATTTTCAAAAATCGACTATGCCTTTAAAGTCCAACATTGCCGGTGTTAATCTACATTAAAATATACATAAGACATGTATAATATTTTTGAGGCTTTCACGGATGTTTTTTTCAGAGGTACCAAAGGATTCATGAGTTATCGCTGTGTTGTGATCTATGCCGGTATTAATAAATAGAAATTGGTTACGACACGGCGATAACCCGTAAATCTTTTGGCACCTTCTCATGTATATTTATAAACTTATATTTTTATTTGTTGTTTCTCATGTGACTTGAAAAACGAAAGTATCTTTTCTAAGAAAATATGTTTAAAATTCAGCAGGCTCTATCGTGGGAGTCTCCGAACTTCGTGATATGCTTTCGCATTTAGACATCAATTGGTGCTTAACGATTTCTAACTCAATTGAAATCAATCGGTTGGTCTGCGTCGCTGAAGCAACGCCAAGGAAATCTCGCGATAATTGTTGGTCATTGTTCAGTGTTATCCCAAGTGAATCCATTTTTATTGCACGTTAACAAATATATATTCTGCAAATTTACAATTACAAAATTGAAATCAGAAACTGTAAACTGCCTAACCGACATTTGCTCTTTCGAAATTATCATCAACAATCGAAATTCGCCAATGCAAAAATACAGCGCTCGGATTAATTATTCGTACAAATTAACATAACGTATAGCGATCGTGAAATTGTAATAAGAGAAGTTTTCGTTTTGAATTTCCAATTTTAGTCGAACGTATATATTAAACGGATACGCAACACATTCCCAGTTATTTCATGAGAAATAATACATGCACGTGTGCTTTCCTATCATTTCTGAAATACATTGCACTTGATTGTCCTCTGTCTGTCAATGATACTTTTATATGTTGATTTCGAAACGCCAGAAATAATTCGTGTGTTATAGACGTAATATTTTTAATTCGAGATCAATTAGTCTCAATAAAATTAATTGGCTCCTGAAGGTTAGGCGAAAGATAGATAAAATGTAAATTCGTATGATATGCTCGTACACGGAAAAAAAATTGAGTTGTACTAGCAAACCTATAATTTACTACGCGTATTCAACATAACTAAGAAGATTTGACAAATCGCTAATGTTATTCAGCTGTCAATTTTGCTATTTTAACATAGAAAATTGACTGTCTATATATTATAACTGTAGATTTGCTGAATCAGTGAAGTTTTTAACTATGTTTTTTTCAGTGTAATAATGTCCCGGAGCAGCAAATATTGATTGTGATCACGTGTGAAAAGCGATATTCACAGGAAATATAGCGCCACGCACTTCGTGGCGAATGCATAATGCACATAATCGCCGATAGTACCGAGCATATTACTATTCGGTCTATCAGCTTTTCAAGTTGTTGAATAGCGAACGTGTAACGTTCACATTTTTCCGTTATTCGCGAATCGGTAACATGTGAAATGACACTCACGAGAGAGATACTGCATGTAGCGTTTTAATAAAATTTAAATTTTTCGATTCTCTCGGAAAGGGAATTTCGTGCGAAAAAATTTTATTCCACGTTCTCGATTTATTTTTGCATAATAGAATCATCCTTTCGATTGTCTTACTAGGTAACATCGATATCTGCATGCATTTCGTGCATACCATATAACCGTGTTACAAGTCAATATCCGCTCTTACAAGAAGATATTTCTGGGGAGAAATTCAGTATTTTGAAGCAGATATTTAATGGATAATTAGTTATTTTATCAATTGTAATGTAATTTTTAGAAATGTCGATTTTATTTTCTAAAAAAGAGTCTAATGGTTTTCCCGAGAACCATTGGAATGGAATTTCCGTGACACCAGAGTGATACTGGCTCGTGATAAAGTTATATAAATCTTATATAATCCATAATTGAAAGGTACTGAGGGGAATTTTACTTTTGAATTTTAATATTTAAGCAATTTCGTTCTCCAAATCTCTCGAAAGTTAACGTTATATATTTAAGATTACTTGGGAGCTTCGTAACTTCGCTCGAATCTATGCAAATCAATGCAAATCAGCTCCCTCATGAATCGGATATGTGCGATAAGAGCTAAACAAGAAGTTTCTATTCCACGACGCGAAGGTACGGAATTATTTATTTAGAATTCTAAATAAGAGAAGAGCGGTAACATGTGCACGCGCGCGCGCATGTCGGAAAATGATAAATATCTTCATATATACCGTTAATATCTAATATTACTTGCTCGAAAATGCATGGATTATTATGTGACAACAGCCCGTGGCGTAATAACCACCGCGTAATTTGATACAATAATTACATGACGTTCATTAATTAATTATTTGTGCGTTTAACTCTCTTCTCTTGTGAAGCCATCCGCGAAATATTCCGCGTTCTCATCAGATATAATGCATTTCGGATACGGCTAATAAAACCCGATGAGAATAGTATCGCCTTTCATTCATCTTTTATAATCATTATTGCAACTTTCAACTTTGTATCAAAGCCGAAGAGCTGTACCTGGACGTGTCCGGTTTCTGATGAATTATATAAATGCTGCTCGACTCTTTTTTTTTTTTACAAGAAGAAAAGTATCAGATCGGACTTTTTCATCAGTCGGCCGCGTAATCGATCGGAAAATACTGGTGTTGGAAAGCGCCTAGACTTCTCTCCACTGTTATATTAAATTTAAACGCCGCGTTGTGTGCGCAGTACGAAATCCAATAAATTAGTTCGCATGAATACATTGGGCAGTCTCGCGACACGTAGTTTCAATTAATCCGCTCGTAACTTCTTGCCATTGCGGAATATATAGGGTGTCCTTCTTAACTGCCACAAAATAACAGGATAATAATTCTACGTGAAAAAAAATAAGTTGGAAAAATAAAATAAATTTTTTTTTATACGAGAAAATCGGTTTTAATGGTTTGCAAGTTCATGTCTTTTTTTTTTGTTGTTAAACTTCGAATAAGAATTACTTTAATGTTAAATGGCCGCCTATCGTGAATAGCGTCGAAACTATTGGTATTGTTAACAGCGTTTGAATATAAATAATCTCGTTATTTATTAAGATATTTTAATATTGCGTTAAGAATAGAATTCTCAGGAACGAATCGATTGATTCGCGGTAATATTATATATCTTATAAGCACGCGACGACCGATATCGCTAATAGAATGTGATGTCTAGTCACGGGACGAAAAGTCAAACGCGTGAAAAGGGAATGACGATAAGGCTGTTCTTAATCAGAATCGCAATACGGGACAAGATTCTTACGGCCAGAAAACTGGTCGCGATCCCGTATCGTATACCCCACCTTTTAACGGGCTACACACGACGTACATATTTCGTGCCTGTGCTTTACATTTTATAGCGTATGCACGTGCTACAGTGAATCGTAAATTCTTCGCACTTTCTCAATTGTCGCATAATCGATATTTTTTTATATATTGTGTACGGAAAATTGTATAGCATCTCTCTATCAGTGAATTTTTAAACAAGTAAACGAAGAACATATGTGTATGTATGTGTATTGTCAAAAAGAACTAACGAATTCAGTCGAGACCTATGGCATGTATATACACCGTTTGAATATTCTATAAATCTGTATTGAATATTGCATTTGATTTTAGCGTATATTGATTATTCATTGAACGACGACAATTCATCATTCATTCGATGCCGAAAACTTTAGATGCAAATATCTTAGAATCATGTTTCTACAATCGAAGTCAGCTCTTTGATAATCTTATCATTGTTCGGCAGGAGCGATTTTATTTATTAATCCACGGGAAATATAACAAACGTACCAAATTTCAAAGCAAGATTTTTGATAAATTTTTTTTTAGTAGAAATATTTATCATTATTTTCCAATTAATATTAATCCTATTTCTGCTTGATTTATTTATTATGTGTGTAATTCTATTTTTATTGTAAAAATATATTAATTTTGTATATGTATGTGTGTATATATATATATATATATATATATATATATATATATACATATAACGAGCAACATTTTTAAATTTCTTAATACGAACATATCACATATTTGAAAATTTTACGTTTCAAAATATTTTTACAATATTAAATATATTTATATTGATAATGTTGAAACATTATACAAACCAAATATTTTAAACATGTTTAAACATTTGTATTTGTATAAGGAAAAACGAATATATATATATATTATTTAACTAAAATTATAATGTGTAATGTGTATATTATAACGTGTAATTATATTATAACTTAAATTTATTACAATTCATGTCAATAAATTTATTTTAACTTAAACCAAATTTATATGAAAAATAACGAAACGCCAAGATTACATGTATCTATAATTAAATCTTAAATCCATATTGCATTAAATTAAAAGTTATTTAAAATTATTGATGAAAGTTTATCTTTGCTTTAGAATTTGATTCATGAAAACTTTTTATCGTTCCTTAATCTATTAACTAATATCTTAAAAAATATTCTTATATTTTCATTGAAGGAATATTTTTTTAAAGAATCTTTTCACTAAAAATTATTTCCAAGCAATCAATCATAAATTGATCTGCTTCTCTCTTATTAAACATTATCCATATATATGTATATTGCATATAACATTCATAATAAAATATTTAAGAGTATAAATAAGAGAACACACTGATTTATTTGCGATCATTACTGTTATGAAATTATTGCAGAAAAAAAGCACTATGACCAATTTATTAAATAAGATATATATACATATGAGCGTCAGGCCATAAAATTTCATATTTAATCAATTATATATTTTCGTTCAATTATTATACCGATAACTATATCTGAAGCTTGTTGCTATCTTTCGTGCCACTTTCCGTATTTTTATGTCAGTATCTAACCTCATTATTGAAGCTTACTTTTGTATTATTATTATTATTACCGCTATAATGATGTTCTAAGAATTTGATAAATCTAAGAATGAAGAAGTTTATAGACGTATATTTAGAAAATGTCTTTGATTAAATTCTTAGAACATAATTCTCTGACAATGTTACAGTAAGTAGCAAAATAAAATGAGATTTAATTGGAAATTTAATATACATATTTTTATGTCGATAGACATAATCGTATAATTAATAAATTTGTGAAAAATACCTGAAAAATTAGATATTTAAAATGCAAGATAATTTTTCTTCGCGATTTTTATGCGTAATTTTCTTATGGTATGCATATCATGAATTCTACATACATAAAAATATTTTATTGTAACGACGATGTTGTAAAATCTTTAATTTATGATCCATAAAAAGTAAAGTCATTCTTTTATACTACGTACACATATACTGTGTGAAATGAAACATATATATATATATGGAGCAGAAAATTTGCAAAAAATCTTGAATAAAAATTATAATAAATTATAGTATTCGGTAAATGAAAGATGAAAGGTATAATTTTAATGTTTCGTATATTAATGTATGGAAATTATATTAGATTCTTCTTCAACGTTAATTTTTGCAGATATTTTACATATGTAATCAAATTAAAATAGATTTGTCAGTATTATTTTACTGTAAAAAGACTCTGAATTTAAGCTACAGTAATAGACAGTTTTGTTCCATTAAAATTACTAAAATATATAACTATAAAATTTCATTTAAAAAAAATCAGATTAAAGTCGACATTGAGCAATCAAATTAACCATAGAGAAGAATCTTTATTAGTTCAAAATGACTTTTATGAGTTAATTATTTTATTATTCTTCTTTATGATTGTAACCTGTTCAATTTTAGCTCCGGAGCCAAAACACGAAGTCATCGACGCAAAAAAAATCAATATAAGTAAAATTTTAGGGACTGCGAAGTATTGATACGCGTCTGAGATGCTTATCAACTACAGTTCCCGATATCTTATTCATATTGAATGTTTTTGCATCGATGACTTTGCGTTTTGACTCCGGCGCTAAAATTGAACGGGTCTGCTTTATGAACTTTTTCGTGAAGCGAGAATCGAAGTAGTCTATCAGAATTTGGGTGACCTCCGATAATCCATAGATTGTATATGACATACGTTTACGTAATTTAAAAAACGGTGAAAAACGCACTAGATTCGCAACAATCCGCAGGTTCAGCGATAAGGTTCTGATTCGCTTCTCTCCTGCCACTGCAGCCGCTGCTGCGGGTGTGTGAGTATCATAGCCCATATATAGGCGCCCCTTTGCTGGGCTGCAGCCTTATAGAATTCGCGGCTACCACCGTGAGTGCATCGTATTTCTTTACTCCACATTCGCTCGCGTGAAAGCTGAAACTGAGACGCATCATTCGACGTCTGAATAATATCGAGTTCCTTCCTCTCTGCGAGTGCTCCGATAGTTCTGAAATATCGCGAGAGGAATTAAAAAAAGATTACATTACAAATATACAATTTGCTTATTTATCGAATGACATACGTCAATAAGATTTCATCAGCGTCTCCAGTGATAGCAGTGGACGTTGTACGGCGCACAGAATAATGATGCGTAGAAATTGATCTTTGATTAAAACGCCGAGTTCTCCTCGAGTGTGCCGTAGGAATCGTATACGTAGTCCATCGAGCGGCTTTGCGCAGTGCAGTTTGCATGCACGTTAGACAACAAACAGGCGTTTACTCTTTTCGCGCGATTATGCAACTCGACAGGAGTTCGACGCGGCCCACGAACGTTTCCTGGTGCATCCTGTTGCTGCTCGCGTGCGCGATTACTCCTTCGATCAGTGCGATCGCTCATTCCCATACGAACATTTCAGACACCCTGGAATGCAAGGACACGGATTTCAAGTGCAGTAACGGCAGATGCATACCTAATATATGGCATTGTGACGGCGACCGAGATTGCCCAGACGGGACTGACGAGGACTCTGCTGTCTGCAGTAAGTTGCAATTTTTTTTATAACGCATGTAACGTGTATAAATATTGTGACGTTGGATTACTATTAATTTGCATTAATATCCATTGAGATTATCGAGAGAGATATGGGCCGAGAAAAAGATGCGGTTAAGTTTCTAAATTTAATGAGGCAAGAGAAAAAGAAATCCAAGATAAAAAAAAAGAATATTTGAACCAATAGTTTTAGCTTGTTAATTTTTTTTAAAACTTAATCAGATTTGGCTGAATTATGAGATATTAATACAATACATGCTATATATAAAAAATTGTATATAATTTGGGTAGTTAATGATTTTTTTATAATGTTGCACGAACATTAGAATTTTGACTTTAATAATTATTTTTTGTTTATTTAAGAAATTAATATATAAAAAAAATTAACTTGAATTTTCGAAATCTATAGAAATAATATAGTTTTAGAAGTTTTGTTTTTTTTTTATTTTTTTTTATTTAGGAATACTCGCTTCATGATTGCGAATGAAAAAGTCCGAATGTAAAAAGTTTTAATTAGTTTTATAGCAGATTAAGAAAAATTTTTAATAAAAATTAAATTTTGAAAGTTAATTACTGGTAGATATATTTAAAAGCCAATTCAATCGCAGATTAAATATTTGCCGAGGTAAGGTAAACGCGAAATTAATATCTCTCCACTACTGCCAATAAAGTATATCTATTAGCATTTACCGCTTTGAGAGAAATTGCCTTGTATACTTACATATGTATGTGGAATATAACGAAATTCGTAATTTATGCATCTCTAGCGTAAAATCTATTAATTACCTTTCATAAACGCTTTATAAATTTCACTTTTATAAAAGCAAGGGTGCACTTTGTACAAAGCAGACAACGAAGAGATCTTTGCATATTTCACAATAGAAAATTTATACACGCTATTCGTACAGTGTTAGCATCGTTTTTTCATTAAGGTGTAATTCTCTCAGAATACCGATAAAACTTAAAAGTTGACTAATTTTATTTATGAACAACGTTATTGCATTGTAATGTCAAATGATTTAATGAATATTTAACCGAATATAGTGCATCCGAATATAGTGGTTGTAAAAGGTCCCGGTATGTGAAAGTACAACTTTGGAGACCGGTTTTTCAAGCAGGTGAAGCGTACTGACATACAGGGTGTCCCTTATTAACGAGGTTATTTCCTATTTTGACAGTACTTGATTCTAGTATTCCAGATTCCAGTATTTATCTCGTTCGACTGGTTGTCTGATGAAATCTCACGCCGCGATGTTAAAACGACCTTTTTTAATTAGAATTGTAAATCGCCTAATATTCTCCAATTAGTAAATCATACGTATTTGCATATCTCCATTCTCGACCTATGTATAGCGAGGCAGAAATTGATGCTAATCGATTAGTTTAATCGAATCTCATCGATCCTTGAAGGTTGCAACGGCGATCATAATTACATAGTGGAATGCGCATTTAATATTAATTAGTGCACGTTGATGCAAAGCCCTTTTGACGGATATAATTACGCGTGCATTTAATCATTTCAGTTATGATGTAAATTGCACTTCAGATCATTAAAAATCCTCTTAAATTATAAAGTAGAGAAATGCGATTGAGTTTTATCGTCGCATATTGCAATTTTCATGGAAAACGTAGAAACGATAGTCCTTTTAATAGAAAAATTATCTACTTCCGTTATTAGCTTGAAACTATATATATATATATATATGTTGAATAATTTCATCATTTTCTATGTATTTGACAAATGAATATAATGAACTATTTTATCTTGCATAAACTTGGACTTTTTGTTAATTAAGACATTCCAAGTGAATGACATAACAGCATTCTTCAGATAATTTTAAATGGAATTTGTCCTTTGAATAGAATTTTTTGTAAAGCTTTACAAAAATATACATGATATTTTTCATTCAACATTAGCTAAAGAAGGAAATGCCTTTAATAAGGAAGCATTCTGTATATCTATTATATTATACAATGTTCCGTGATATTCGCGCGATATTATTTCATAAAGAGAGATTACTTACGTTCTGTTACATAGAAATGTGATTGCAGGCATGTAGCTCTTTTATTCGAACTTGAATCTGAAAACAATGACATGCTAATATATCGAATGTCAAAGGTTAGCAACTGCTTCGTTTGCCTGTATAATCAAGCATTATTACACATGATAATATTGAAACCTCTATACTTAACGTTTGACGTTCAATATTTTTAACATCGACATCTCATTCGTCACACAAATGAAGTATTGACATTTATGAACAAACTAAAGCTCGCTTTACTCACTTCTATAATTCACAGCAAATTTCTGAGTCGATTTAGAATTCCATTTATAATTTTTATTATATATTTTGATATCGTATTTAATATGTGTATGAGCATTTTAATCTAGGTTTTATATATGTATGTGTTATAAGCTTCTTTTGAAATATTTTTCATTATTATATGTGAAATATTGACATATAAAATTATAAAATTCTATTCTGAATTCTTACAAAAATCGTAAAGTAAGCTTTAAATAAAGAACATTGAGCTATAAAGAACAAAATATGAATTAAATAAAAGAAAAACGCATATAGAGATTAAAACTTAAGCCTTCTGAGTTGCACACATAAAAATTGTCTTGATGAAAGCATTTTTAATAAAGTAGTAATTTATATTAAATAAATATATAAATTGTGTATCATAAAGATGTTAAAAAAATATCTTTTAGATTATTTAGACGATCTTTAAGAGTCTTTGAAAAATTTTTACTTGGGAAATTATTGCCTATGTTGTACAATATAAAAAATATGATATAGATATTTTAAGACTAAAGAGATAATTAATCGAGATTGAATCGAACAAAAGGATTGATACCATGCAACGAAAGGGAGTTTGAATGCAGTCCAGGCGAGTGCATTCCGAAGACGTGGCTGTGCGATCATCAGACAGATTGTTCCAACGGTCTGGACGAGAAGGATTGTTACAGTAAGTTGCGCGGATAAGTACTTTAGCGTAGGTGTTACCGGAAAGCAGCCAAGGAGGGACGAGATCAGCCGGAAAGCTACGGAACAAATGACAAAGCACAAATTGCAGAATTTCAGATTGCATCCTCGTACTCTCAATACATTCTATTGCTTGCGACTTGCGAGAAAGTTGTGTTCTCGGTCTATTAATTGCATGTATTGAAACAGGAAATAATGGCAAATAACTTATTCAATGCAGAATAATTTTGGGAAATCGATGTAGTGATAACAGGCATAATAGATTCGGTGAAATCAATAACAATTGATGCAATTCTTACATTACAGGCATAATTACTATTTTTGTTTAACTTTTAGTAACTAATAAAGTAAAATTTTCAATATTTTTGTAGAACGTTATTTTTATATATGCTATCTATTAATATATAATAAATCTTTAAATACATTCTCTGTGGTGATCTAACGATAATAGATGATATAAACTTCTAAGAATAATAAATTAATAATATTGATATAGTTGAGAAGTAATGAAACCAATTTTATAATCAGCTATAAAGAACAGAAGTTAGAATATTTTTGTTCAGAGTTTGACTTTTTTATATTGACGCCCAGATTAAAAAAGTTATTTAAACAAATCTTAATTTTCTTAGTCAGAAGTTGGGAGCTTAGCTTTTAGTCTACTTTAGTTTACTTTTGTTGATATAAACGGAGTATTATTTCAAACTTCTGCATACGCTTTCGAATCTACACGCTTTATGCAAGGATGCAATCTATCTTTCGAAGCTATCGCGAAACTAAACGTCAATCGCAGTGTCCACTTTGTCGGGACTCGCGTCCTGCGATTGTATAATCGCGAATCCGGTACAATGCAATTGTCATCTTGTAGGGACCAAGACCTGTACACCGGAACAATTCACGTGCCATTCGGGAAATGGCGAGTGCGTGGCATTAACATGGATGTGCGACGACAACCCTGACTGTTCGGACGGTTCAGACGAGGCTGAGTGCAGTAAGCTTCTGCACGTGGGCTACTTTTCCATACGCTTGCATATTTTGTTCTCTCTATTTTTTTCTGTTTTTTTTTATCTTATCATATATTGCACGTTACATCTCGGAATAGCAGAAATTCTTTGGTATACATGTATTGAGTAGTTTTTGCATGAAAATTTTTAAAATACATTGTGCATCTTTGAAGCTCAATATAACGATATAGCTCGTGTTTTTTTTTTTTTTTTAAGAAAAAATATCTCAATTGTCCAAGATATTTTTAAATAGAGCTTTAATTACAAATTTAAGAATTAAATTTTATAAACTTAAATTTTATAAACTTCAAGATGCAAGCATATCTATAGTTTGAGACTTTGACTACATTTACACGAGCTTAATCAGGTTTAATAACATTTGTAATTATAGAAACTGATTAATCAAAGCTGATCCTTTGAAGAATGGAATGATTGGCCAGTTTCTAATCATAGATGTTATTAAACCCGATTAAGAGTATTCATGTAAACGTAATCATTGTAGATAGCTTTCTACAATTACACATTATAAATATGAAATATATAAATTATATATCAAATATATAATTGTAATATCATTATCGTAGACGTAGATAAACGTGATTATCATGCCCAAAATAAATTAATCAATGTTTCTAGTCGAAAACAATTATAATTGAGTTGGTGGTGGAATAGTACTTGTTTCTTGAGATAAGTGTTAAAATCTTTGATTGGTGAAGGTTGCTTATGTAAAGAAATTGTGATAATTAATGTGAATCTATAAGGAAAAGAATCATAATGTGGTAACAAAATGATTGTAATTTGAAACAATTATTAATAGTTGCTTTAAACTACTCTTCAAACGCACACATTTTACAAACGAATTATTCATCTTATGTCATATTTACAAACGGCTTACACGAATTACGTTATTTATACTTTTATTAGCCGTAATTATCAGTGCGTTGATTTATTGACGGTGTTCCTGTAATGCGCTGATTTTCGTCGATTTTTCTTTCCTTGCTACTTTGCCGGTCGATAGTATTAAGATCTGCAAGAATTGATTGTGGGTAAAAAGTAACGCGAAAAATTTATTAAAAATTTTATCTGAAACCGAGAAGTCTATTTAAATCTATTATATATATATATTTTTAATAAATTTACGAGATCTTTGTTCGTCTATTTTCCGTTTGTTCATGATTATTATATAAATTGGCGCTAAAGTGATTTTATTTAAATGAAAAAGATTGAGTCGGAAATGGATTACCCATGATTCAATTACTGTACTCTATAATTGATTCTATATTTTTTATTTTCTTCATGTACCTTTGGAGTCACTTGTGAGTACGTTATATACTTATTATCTCTTGTGTCTCTCAATTGGAAAATTTTCGATCGTAATACTTGAGAGTGCAATTTAATACGTAGCTTTTTTCGTTAGATATTAGATAAAGTTGTGTTGCAGATACCGCTTGCTGGAGAAGCAGATAATTGTCCTGCTTGAAATTATGAGTGACTGCCGGGAACCTTTAATTTCCTGTGGAACTTGTCTCTTTGAAAGCGCAAACGTTTGTGATTACAGAATACATAACAGTCTAGTTAAAAAAAAACAGATTTTCTTTTACATAAATACATTTAATAAATATGTTACTTCCTAGAGCGGTATTTGCGCATGAGTAGTTACGTTAAAGCTATTTATGTTGGTCTTATCATGATGTAGGTCTTCATATTCTTGTTTAAATTATATCGATACGTGAAATTTCTGTCTTTTCTGTTTCCCTATATTACGATTGTGATCTAACAATAATGCATAACTATTCTCAATATGGCTTGCATGTGTGTGTAAAAGAGAAATATTTAAAAATTTTTTATATTTTAAAAAAAATAATAGTATTTATATTTTTCACTATAAGTGAAAGTGCATAAGTGAAGTGTAATTTATATTTTATTTTAAATATGTAAATACTATTATAAGTATTTATTATAAATTATAAGTATATGCTTGTGTATTAAAAGATTAATGAAATTTCTTTATAAAGCATATTTATACGAAATAGATTATTTAAGAATAGATTAAATGTAATGATACATATTAATAGGTATTATCAAATCAATTATTATAAGAGGAAATATGAAAAAAACAGTAGAAAATAATGACGCGCAAATGCAAACTTCCTCTTAACGTATAATCTCTTGTTACAAAAACATTTATAACTACTGCGAAACTAGACAAAAATGCGTTATCGTGAAAGGTTATCGGATCCACTGATATATACTACGTTTTTACATTATAATATAGTTTACACTTTACATCATAGTATAGTTTATTAAAAAATTATAAAGAGAAGTTAAATGATATCGAGGTTCTCTAAGTCATATTGGATGCAAGTTATGTCTTAATGCAAGATCACGTTACCTTATAAGTATTGGCATAATGTTTGTTTTTTAGTTAGACATTATATATGTGTATTTACTGTTTTAGCTAAAAATTTTGTTTTGATTTTTTTATTATTTACAATATTTTTTTCAATTTTATGTAATAACATAATTTTACTATACATATTAGGTGTTGGAATTAATTCGTAGCGTTTTACAAGTGATGGGAAGTACTTTCATTAATGTATTTTTTAATGCTCATGTGAAATAAATAACATTCTTTCATTAAAAAACGCTACGAATTAATTCCAACACCTAATATAATTCAAAAGACTGCCATTTTTAATATTATTTAAAATATTAATACGACCATTTAAATATTAAATATTTGTATTATATAATAGATTATATAAGATATATATAACATACTTAGTCATGGAAAATTGTTTAAAAAAATTTTATGTTTGTACGCTAATCAAATGTCAATCCCTGTTAAAATTGATAGCTGTGCGAGAAAATTTCTGTTACTAGTAAATAAAATGTCGTTCCACTTCTTTCACATGAGAAATCTTTTGCCTCAGACGACACTTGCCGGTCCGATGAGTTTACCTGCGCAAATAAACACTGTATCCAGCAACTGTGGGTTTGTGACAACGACAATGATTGCGGGGATAACAGCGATGAAAAAGGTTGTGGACCGATAACATGTCATCCTGGCACTGATTTTGCGTGTTCAGAGAATTATTGCATAACGTCGCGATGGAGATGCGACGGCGACTACGATTGTCCGGATCGATCCGATGAGATGGGATGCAAGGTATTTCATCTTTATGCTAAGTACCGAATAATTGAAAAAAAAAAAAACGTTTGCGCGATGTTAAGAATATAGAAACTCGAGAGGAAAATAATGGGATACAATTTACATAATATCACATTGCACACAGATCCGATATTTCTTCAAATTTCTTTGAAATTCATCCCTTTTAGGATATTCAGAACGGGAAGAAGATAAGCCACTGTGAGAACAAGGAGTTCGATTGCGACGATGGTGTTACTTGCATCCATCAGACTTGGGTATGTGACGGCGAAAAAGACTGTTCCAATGGTGCGGATGAATCCCCACAGAGATGCCACAATGTAACTTGCAGACCCGATCAATTTCAATGCGAAGATCGACGTTCGTGCATCTCAGGTATATACTGGCATATTTAAAGATATAATTCTAAATTCAAAATTGTCACTTTATGTTAAAATTACAATGAATTATGTGATAATGTAAACAATAAAACGATAAATTAATGAAAAATCTCATTTTGTATTAATAAATAATGGTATATTTTGTGAATAGAGGATGGCTAAGATTAAATTTAATCTTTACGTTACATTAAGATTGAATTTAAAAAATTAATGTTATAAAAACAATATGTAATTAATATGTTACAGAAACAATGTTAATTTTTTATCATGTCAGATTTAAATCAGGAATCTATCATTTCACATGGTAGTCGCGTGAATTGTTGTTCGGATTTTCAACGATTTGTATGTTTAGGTCATCTATATTGCAACGGTAAAGCCGAATGCTCCGATGGAAGCGACGAGAAGAATTGTACAAGCAAAATCGTAAGCTGCGATCCGCGAATTCAGTTCGAGTGCAGCGAGGGCTCGTGTATTCCTCTGGAAAACGTCTGCAACAAAAATCCAGATTGCATCGGCTGGGAGGATGAGAGTGCCGAACTCTGCGGCGTGAATGAGTGTGCAAAAAATAACGGTGGATGTTCGCAGATCTGTGTCGATTTGCCTATTGGTTACCGATGTGACTGTCGCACAGGTTATAGACTAATCGACAACCGCACGTGCGATGGTATGAACGAAGTTGCATTTTTCTAAATGTTAACGCAATGTTTCCTTAAGGTTTCTTTCATCGCAGTTCTTAGCTCCATATTAAAGCTGCTAAGAAATTACTTTATTTTCCAGATATTGATGAATGCTTGGAACCGGGTAGTTGTTCTCAGTTTTGTCATAATGAAAAAGGCGGTTTCAAATGCAGCTGCGCTACCGGTTATCTTAAAGATCCGCGAAATTTAACACGCTGTAAAGCCGCGGAGGGTCACGCAAGTTTGTTATTTGCTCGTCGACATGATATTCGAAAAGTAGCTCTGGACCGTCAAGAGATGACTGCGATCGTTAACAATACTAAAATGGCAACAGCTTTGGACTTTGTCTTTCGCACTGGAATGATTTTTTGGAGCGACATCAGTGAAAAGAAAATTTACAAGTATGTTATAATTTCCTTACAACTAGAAAAAAATCTCTGTTACTAAGTTTCATGTTAAGAGATATAATACATTGATCAAATGACATGTTTTTTTAGAGCTCCAATAGATGAAGGAAATGAACGTACAGTCGTTATCGAAAACGATTTTACCACATCAGATGGATTGGCAGTTGACTGGATTTACAGTCACATTTATTGGACAGACTCTGGAAAAGATACTATCGAATTGGCCAATTTCGAAGGAAATATGAGAAAAACTCTTATACGAGATCGCATTCAGGAACCTAGAGCAATAGCACTGAATCCATTAGAAGGTTGGATGTTTTGGACAGACTGGAGCGACGAGGCTCGTATTGAACGAGCTGGCATGGATGGTACTCATCGATCGGTAAGACACAGAAATATTGGAAATAACATTAATTAAAAAGTAGCATTATTCTCTCTCTTTCTCTCTCTCTCTCTCTCTCTCTCTCTCTCTCTCTCTCTATTATTGAAGAATACATGTATATTAGTTAAGCGTCATAAAATTTAAAAATATTCAATTTTTATCATGTTTGAACATATACGTATGCATGTACATGTGCATTCGAAAAAGAATTTTACTAACAATTTACAATTACAATTAGATTACTTACATTTATTTTAAATTGTTTTTTTTTTCTGGAGTTCTTTCGCGGATTTTTTTTCTTGCTGGTGTCCCTTGCAAATCAGTTTGAAAGAAGCAATTATGAATCATTAATAAAACACATATATATATTTTTTTGACCAATTTATCTTGACTTCTAACAAGAGTTTATTACAGGTGATTGTCGGCAATGATGTCAAGTGGCCTAATGGGTTAGCTTTAGATTTGATTGGCAAGAGAGTATATTGGGTAGACGCAAAATTGAACATTATAGGTTCCTGTAATTACGACGGTACCGGCAGACGAACAGTACTATATTCTCCCGAAAGTCTTAGGCATCCCTTCAGTATAACAACCTTCGAGGATTATGTATACTGGACCGATTGGGATAAAGAAACGATTTTTAAAGCTAACAAATTCACCGGCAAGGAAGTAGAAGCTGTTACGTCAATCAGAACGCTTCAACATCCGATGGTAGTCCATGTATATCATCCTTACAGACAGCCTGATGGAATGAATCAATGTCAAGCTGTCAATGGACATTGCAGTCATCTGTGTTTGCCCGCACCTAAAATCAACTCTAGATCACCACTATTATCGTGCGCCTGTCCGGACGGTTTACGGTTATTACCTGATGGATTGATGTGCGTGGAAAATGGTGAGTCAGTCACGAGGATATCACGATTGACGAATAACCTTCCAACACTGAGTTACTACGCAATTTTCAACTGCCTCGTCATAGCAACAAATTTATGGGAAATAGATATGCCGATTATTTATAATTCAATCATATTTTTTTTAGCGTAATCTTTTAAATTAAAAGTACTAGGTATTTTTAAATTATATTAAAGATAATTATTTGAATATTTTTGCAATGAACGTTATATGTATATCGCGAATTACAAAATCTTTTTCTAAAAGAATAAATTAATTAATAGACAGTTATGGAAAGCTGTTCGTCAATTTATTACAAATTTGTTATGGATTTCCTGCAATGTCGCAGATTATCCAGAGAAGGAAGTCTATATTCTCAAATAGTATTGCATGTTGTTGGTGCATTTTAATTTATTAATGCTTATTATGCAAAAGAATGCTCAAAATGTCATTTTTTTGTTTAAAGTCCTTCGTTGTATTCGGTAGTTATTAAGCTCATATTCAGATAACACGCATATAATTATTAACATTGATATCACATATAACAGCTGTCATGCGATGATAAATCATTTTGCATGATCATTCTTATAAAAAATGTATAAATAGAAAGTATAATATAAAAATGCGTAAGTGCTCGGATGCGAAAAATTATTATGAAAAAAGCGTGTATATTTTTAATGCATAAAGGTGATTACTTAGTATGCTATATAGTATATTATATTTTAATAAAAATTTAATTTTTTTATTAACGTCCGATAATTGCTAAGATGTTATGCGCTCATTATTTACGTTGTTTCATTTATTTGCATTCGTGTTGCATGAATTTGGGATATTCCAGTTACTACGACCATAGCGCCGTCCACGCAAGCACCCATGATGCCGTTCCAGAGGCTCAAACCTCTGAATGTTACAACGACTACCAGTAAGTTTAGTTGAATGATATTTTTTTAATATACACGGATCCTTTAAGGATATATTAAGTTTTGATGTAACTATCATAAAATTAATTAATCATTTGAACATCTATTAATTTACGGTGGTTCATTTTTGAGATACACTTTATATTGGGCTTCATAAAATCATTAATTAAAAATATATTAGCATAACTTCATTATTTAGAAATATTGAACGCTGAATCAGAATGTCAAATCTACATCATAATTTTCTTTGTATGTAGTAATATTAAATATTTCAAATATATGTTTTTATCGAATCGATTTATAGCTAATTTGAAGTCAATTTCAAATAAATACATTAGAAAATTAATGTTTAAAATAATTTTATTAGAAAATCCATAAATAAAAAGTTGTTTGCTATATTTAAAGTATTAAGTACCGCGGAAAATTCATATCGTTTTTTCTCCTATAAACATTTCTTGAAAAAACGACACGAACTTTCCGCGGTATCTAATAATATATTGAATTATAATACTTATTATTTATCTAGAAAAATAAACTGATTACAATCGATTATTTAATTATTCATATTTAAGAGATATACTTTATAATTTATTTTGTAATCTTTTATAATGTTAAATTAAAGAAATATTATTAGATATATTAATATTACTCCCGTTGCATAACATGAATGTGCATGTATTTTTTTCCTTACAAATGTGCAATCTACTTGATAGCTTAGTTGGTATTTTTTAGATTTTTACTGTATTTTTATAATTATGTATCATACATAATTATATCATTGTATATAAAAAATGAATTTATTAAATTTTTACTAATTAATTGTATTAATTCTGCTACAGTAATGAATGCGCTGGAATGGGAAAAGATTTCTGGTACTCTTTACACTTGAACATCAAATTTATACTTTGGAATTTTTACTTGAACATACTATTTCTAGATCCATTATCATCAGGAGACGCAGAAGGAAAAGGAAATTCAGTAGCTGAATCAACAGATCCTGGTTTAGTCGCCGGCATCGTGATAGGTGTAGTGTCTTTAGGACTGTTATTACTCGCACTTGTTGCAGTGCTGTGCTACAGGCATTATCTTCATCGTAATGTTACTAGTATGAACTTCGATAATCCCGTCTATAGGAAAACTACAGAAGATCAGTTTAGTCTTGAGAAAAACAGATTCCCACTCCCTGCAGCTACAGTTGGAGAAGAGGTAAAAATTTTTAATTCTACATATAGTTATTTGAATTAATTTTTACCTAAAATATTTTAAAAGGCAATTTTTATGGATTACGATAATGAAAGAAATAAAATTTCAAAATGTTCTTTAATAAAAAATGTCATATTTGTTTCAGGCTCAAGAACCATTAACAAGTCCTGGAACAAATGATTACGTTTAAGACTCAGTCTGTCAATATAAAAGATTCAACAGGCTACAGAAGTACTATATCGACCAAGTGATAAAATCATGTAAAGAAAGACAAGGTATTTGCGTTGAAAGAGCCTGTCCAAACGCATTATGCCTGCGCTCGCTCGCAAGCCTGCCAACCAACTGTGATTATGTTAATTTTTTTTGTATCTCTATTTCTTTACAAACTTTAGCACTTTGTCACTCAAATATATGTATATTATGCGTGCAACATTTAGATTTGCTCTAGGACGTAAAGGGAGAAATATCTAGAAAAACTGTTGCCAAATAAGCGATTTATCTTCATGTAGCCAAATAGTTTAATAACAACTTAACCCTTAAATCGCCTTTTCGGTATGGCATACCCAGCATTTCTTTATCCAATGTTTTTTTTTAATGCTTCTTCCATTGCTTATAACTTTTTTATTAATAAAGATATATTTGCTTGATATTATTATGTTGATTGAAAAAAATTGTTTATTTTTATGAAAGTTATAAGCAATCGAATTGGGCATGCCATATCCAAGTGCATTGTTCCCGTAATGTGACGTTTAAGAGTTGAGATTCCTATTTAACATTTTCCCTATTTAGTTAAATAACATATAATTTGTAATAAAAAACTTTTTAGATCAATTTAGCATGGCCTGGCGCACGTAGCGTATGATTTTACATGCGCTATGTATATGTAAGAAAATCAATTTGTTTAATTATTTATTTAGAAATATGCACAATGGACGTTTTTTAAATAGAATTTTTAGGTACTCAAGATATTACTTTTTTGAGTAATATCTCATAGAAGTCATATGTAAATAATGCGAAAAATCTGAATCATATATTATTAAAATTATTTAAAAATTACATGATGTTAAAATGCAATATGAAAGTTGTAATGATTAAATATATGCTGTGAAACAAACTATCACTCAACTACAGTGGAATAAGAGGCTATAATTATTTTTTTCCTTTTTATTATTCTCTCTTTTATTATAAGAAAGAAAGACTTCTTCCTATAAGAGACACATTTATATGTATATAGATAGCAAAATGCTATAGCAATTTATTGGCAGATTGGTAGCAAATTCGATCAGATTCCTATTGTAAATTCATAGCCATTTGTGTCCACATTAAAATTCGGGATTTGTCGACAAGGCTTGCTTATATGCTATGCCAGTAGATTAGTGGCAGAAATCAAGCAGGATCTATAGGCAATTTGGCGGCAGATTGACAACAGAAATCGAACAAATATATCCTGGTTTCTGCCACCAATGATGGCATAACGTGTCAGAAGATTTCGTTATATTTCTATCGTCTGACATCGTCAGATTTTGTGAAATTCGTTTTCTGCCATTAAAAATTGGTAGCATACTCAGCTCAAAATCTGTCTCTGCAGGCTTGATTATCTGAGTATAATATCATCTTTTATTATTACATGTTCTAATCTCTTCTCTGTAATTTAGATTTAAGATATATATTTATACATAATCCGCTCCGCGTATTAATTATACAAACAGAAAGTTAAAATGCGCGAATTAATGAGAAATGATGTATGCTCATAAGAAATTTCTCCTTTTATGTCTATGTAATGCGTACAATGCCATAGACATATATGACATATGTCAGGACTTTCCAGCAGTTATCTGTATATTGATGGGCGGTCCATATCATGAAAAAAAATCGCTCTATTTACAAATATTATACTATCGTTTATGTAGTGAAACGGAAAGAGCATTGTTGTAACGACTTGAGCTCAATGACAGTAAGTGTGACTGTGCGTTTGTTAAAAGGGAACTGTTGTCAAGTACTTCAATCTACTAAAGAAATCAATGTATTTATATAGAATTATTGCATCGGGCTTAAGAGTTTTATTTACTATATAAATATTATATGATATGTATATGTATGTATGTACATATATATATATATATATATAATATAATATACATATATACATACATACATATATGTTCAAAGTGTAACAAAAATTGAGTCTAAAAGCGCTGCAACGGAAAGTGAACGAAAAATTAAGTAATGAAAATTGTGAATTTTTATTCTGAGTAACAAATTTTTAAGTATTAGCTTGAAATTTAGCTAATAAAATAATGAGCTATCGTTAAAAGTCAATAGAATGGACTATAGAAACGAATTTCTTTATAACCACAATTAATTTGCCAAATAATATATTTAATTGAATTGCCTTGTAATTGAAAAACTGTTGCCTTCATTATTTAATTTTTGCAAACTTCTTCTGTAGTACTTTTATACTCCACTTTTGTAACGCTTTGTATATATATATATATATGAAGGATGTCTAGTAAAAATATGTATCAGTACTGTAAGAATCTTACAACGATAATAACAATTTATTTAAAACTTTATTATAATTTGCTTATAATATATTTTATGTTTTAAAATTTACATATGATTTTTTGCTTTGTCTTTTCATATCGGCTGTCAATAAATTATTTGCATTGTTTTCAATAATCATGCGCTCACACATTCTTTTAAGTCTTCAAAATCTCTTGTCAGAAACATGATGATTTTTTCCGCTGATATATGAAACTTATAGTTTAACGGTTTTAAAGGTTTGTAATACCAATGAAATGTAATGATCGTAAATCTGATGAATGTAACTTTTTGAAGTATTTTTATTGTACTCTTTTATTATCTCCTGAAGAATTATAGAATTATAGGAAAAAACATATTAGAAGAGTAAGAATTTTCTATACCATCTAGATATGTCATCATGTTATGTAATAAATTTTTGTTGTATATTTATTCTTTTTATTAATTAATATAATTCTTATAAATATTTTGATTGACGAGAGATATTAATTTAATATTTAAAATCAATATATTGATTATCAAACGTAAAGCGTTTATTTCACGAACGTGAATCAATGTTGGGAGCTAATTTTCAACCAATATTGCATTAATAAATTGTGCTATTGGAATTAGGTTGTCATGACAAAGATACTCTCGTAATTTGCTATTGCTTTCCGAGAAGCTATTCTGGATGAATTTGAATCGGATTCTTGGTAGAGAGTAGACGCGTAACTACGCCACGATCGCCACACATATGTATTCACTCACATACATATATTTATAAAAAGGTATTGATTAGAATCTATCACAAATATTTTTAGAACATTTCAAACATTTTTCATGTAAAGATTCGATATAAAATAGAAAAAGAAGAATAAATGTTAAACACATAATGAATACAATTATACAGCGTGTGGTGTATTAATAATCATAATTATTATAATATTGAAATTCTTAACAAAATTTGAAATAGAATGGATATTTAATAAGTTATTACTTTTAACTCTTAATTTTAACTAATTCATTAATTAAATTTTGATGAAAATTTCCAAAAAACATCTTAAAGTACTGCTGATTCATATCTTTCTTTGAAATGTCCTACATATATATGCATAATATATTATTTATAATATATTATAATACACTATATTAAAAATGATTAAATGTGAAAAAAAATTTTATTAGATAAGATTATTAAAAGATATAATATTAGATTGGTAAAAAGAGCTATGTACGTTGACAGATAGCGGATTGTTCTCTCAAAATACTGTGCCAACAAATTCATGCTTTTGCTGAAGCAAAGTGATTTACAAGTCAATAATTTATACGCACTTTATCTGGTCTTGTTTCTGTGGGACCAAGGAACTTTTTACGGAAAATATAAAGCGTTTCTACTTTTCATTCTTTTTTACAGGAAAATAATGTCAAATGATTGCCAAATATGAAAAAAATAAAAGCTGAGATTGAGCATTATGTATAATCTCACATTCTTTTGTAAGAAAATTTATGTACCTACATATATAACTCGATAATTTAATTCCTATATTGATTAATGAATATCTTTCTATGTCACACACACTACATATGCCAAACTATTGCTACCGATCTTCCACGACCGGCTGTCTGTTAACGGAGGCATGGTGCAATTGTAAGCGCAAAAAAGCAAAGTCCAAAATTAAGATATAGAAGCTTGATGGTAATTTTAATCAAAACATAGGAGTGTGTGTGTATGTGTGTGTGTGTGTGTGTGTGTGTGTGTGTGTGGGGGGGGGGGGTAAGAGTTGCAGTTAACTGTGTAAATCGTATAACTTGTCATAACTTATCTGCCAAAACCATGTCAAACACATTATTTCTATGCAACGTATGTACATGTACATATATGTATGTACAATGAGATTCTGAAATAGGTCATCAAATTTTGTAGTTATTCTTGGACCACTTAAAATCTTTTTTTGCGCAGAAATATCCAGATAATAGTAATTCTTGATTTATTAGATCTAGAAGCTTTTACGTGAAAGCTTTTAGATCTAACAAAAAAGATTTATTAGATAAAAAGCTTTTTCTAAATTAGACTTCAAAAACGAGAGATGGAAATAGATGAAACTCTACTCTCCGATTAGTTAAAATATAATTTAATTTAATTAAATTTAAATTTTCCTAAGTTTTACATATAATAATTTACATTTCTTTCAAAAAGGAAATGTAAAGAGTAGTATTTAGTTAAATATCTTTTAAAGAAAAATTAATTTCTAATTTATTAAGAGAGAATGTGTCACAAAATTTGAGAATTTATTTTAGAATTATTCTGTATACGTATATAGAGTGAATCAATGCTTGCATCTGAAAAATATTCTTATTACCTTTAAAGATGTACGATAACTTTTCCATTTTTTATTTTATTTCACTTTTTCAGAGCGATAAAAAAAACTTATATAAAAGATTGATGCGCCACTGAAGAATTAAAATAATAATTTCACATATTTTAAAAAATATAGTAAGAACAATTTCGATCTCAAGAATTCTCGTTTTTTTTTTGGAGACGATTAAATTATTTCAAATGCAAACATTAAAAAAAAATGAATCACTTTATATACATACATGAAGCACACTCGCGTATGTGTGCGTAAATATACTTTAAAAGAAATATACATATAATTTATTATAATGATTGTATAAATAAAGGATGCGAACTAAATTGCAGTAATGCTACGTTATTATCACACCTTTGGAAGATTGTGAAATGTAAAATTTGTAAATAAGCCTATTTGAAAATATAAATAGTGAATCATTTCTCTATTGAGTTATGTATTTTCCAAGTCCTTAAAAAAAAAGATCCAATAATAAATAGTGTGATGGAATATTATTGTAGTTTTAGCGAACCAAATAAACACAAATCTCTTACATATCTACTCGAATGAGTTAAAATCTATCTTTTAACATCTTTATACTCGTTATTTTGTATTATTTATTTATGTATTATTTATTAGCTTAAATTTCTATCTTTCTGATATATTTTTACGAAAAATGCACATGCATAAATAATTCTAGAATATTATTAATCAAATATGATAAAGACAAATCTTGAGATACTGAAAAAGAGAGCTTGATTTTTAAAAGGTATTTTTTTGTTATTTATTTTTCTTATACATTTTAGCAAAAGTTTCAACAAAGAATCATAGAATATTATTATTTATATTAATAAGAAAAGCATTATTACAATGCTACAGTTTAGGTTAGGTTACACAATATTCGAGAATGTTGCTGATAAATCAATACACACAACGATTCTATAGTTATATTAAATTATTTAACATAATAATTTAATAAGTATCTTATTATTTTGAAGTAAGCAAAAATGCATACACAATATTCGAGAATGTTGCTGATAAATCAATACACACAACGATTCTGTAGTTATTAAATTATTTAATATAATAATTTAATAAGTATCATATTGTTTTGAAATAAGCAAAAATGCACATTCAAATCGTTATTTTATAAACATTTCAATGCACATAATATTTACTGTGTTTCGCGTACATAAATTATATTTGAACACAATTAAATTTAATCAATAATTTATATTAATAATTAAAATAGAAACAGAATATTCTTATTCGAAATAATAATTAAATAAAAGCGGAAACTTAATTTCGCATCTGGACGATTAAAAAATTATAAAATTAAATAGAATAGTAGATTCGGATAACAATAAGATAGTTCGAGAATAAGGTTTCTCGCAGTTTCTCGGTGTCGAAAATCTCGAAAATCGCCTGAAGTATTAGTAAAGCAGAATGAGCGAGGAGGTTAGCGGAGATTGGCTAAGAGTAGGATGGGAATTCCGTTGGTATGACGGAGACAGTAGAATACCTCCGGCAACCTTCTCGCTCAATATGTGCTCCTATTACTTCAGATGTATTTTCCTCAGATTTTCGACGTTGAGAAACCCGTTCTCATCTATCTTTACTATTTAAATTTACTGAATTTATTGATTTACATATTTCTATAAGTTTTCGAGCGTTTAATGAGTTTGATAAGTGATCAAATTGCTTTTGTTTAATTATTAAATTATTTAAATTAAAAATATTCTGTTAGATATTTAATTATTAAATATTTCAATTAGATTTATTCGAATAATTGATATACAACCGCAATCTGAGTCAATATATAGAGATTCGCGTTTTGATTAAACTGCAAAATTATTAGTTGATAAATAATCGAAACATTAAAATATTGAGATATATTTTGACAATCCAAGAAGTCTTCAAATATTCTTATCTATATGTTAAAAGCAGTCTGAATTTCGAGATATTCGCACGCTCTTTTTAGCAATCTATGAAAGTGGTTAATTTTTCTTACATTTAACAACAAATTTGATAATAAATAATATTTATGAAATATTGATAAATAATATGGAATAACGAGAAAGGAACTAATATCCATTTGATGAATGATCGATGTCAAAAACACTCAGAAAAAAATCGTAATATTCTGAAGCAAATATTATGAGAGAAAATATTATTAGAGAGAAACCTGAAAGATATAATGGCCATTTTTCTGAAACCGTAAAATGTCCCGGTGCACTACGTACTGCTCTCTATAATCAAAGAAGTGGATGTAAACTACATAACAATATCCATTTTTTTTTGCGATGCTCCTGACAATAAATCGCTGAAATCGCTGAAATAACTAAAATCTATCAAATTAATAAAAGATTAATAAAGATTCAGGTTTCTCTCTGCCTGTTCATAATTGGATCTTATATCTAAGATCGTCTTAAATACAATTTTAAGATGGCATGAATCAATCAGAAAGTCATATTAGCATCTTAGGACATTACTTAAGACGGTCTTAAAAAAATCGACTATGAATACCAGCCTTAATGCTATTATTGCACATTGGACGCGATGAGAGTCGAGTGACTCCCTATAGCCCAATAATTTGAGGATTCCTTCGCCTTGTGGTACGCGGGATAGTATTACAAAGAGGAATAATTTTTATAGTGAAGAGCATACTCAATGTATGTTTTCCGATTCTACGTCAAATTCACCATATCCATTCACGAAGAAAAATTATGCAACCGTCAAACACCAACGGTAGTCTTGTCAGAAGGGTTAATCTCGAATCTTCCAGACCATTTACAATAGTAATAATTTTAGTAGTCAATTACATGCCAATTACAATTACTATTTTTATCGCATCTTTAATATAATATTAAAATTCATGAGAAAGTATGTTCTGCCACACGTTACTAATAAACTCTTATTAAAAATAAACGGATAAAATGATTTTATTTCTTTATGAAATAGTGGTTACGAAGAAGTATATTTAATAATAATAAAATACATGCGTATCGTAATTTTTTATATGTATGGGTACAAAAATTTCTCGGATATCAACTGGTTCAAAATAAGCCGAACCCGATAATAACGGAATTTTAAAAAACTTTTATACTAAAAAGTTTATTATATAAAATTTAACAAAAATTATTTATAAAATTATTTTATAAACTTATTTTTCAAAAATTTTAATTATTAACATCCCACTAATATGAGGGTACCCATTCAACTTATCTCGAATTTTTTGTACCTATACATTTTTAATTAAATTCGTGTAATTACGATAACATTGTTAAAAGAATATAATTAAAAATTATCTAAGTCGACAAAAAATTTGTTAAATATAATTTCATAATATCTGTATATATTTTATTATTATAGAAAAGTATACATGTATACATAATTAATAATTAATAATATTCTGGAATGGCGAGATTTCCAATACCTAAAAATGATTTTAAAACTAACTATAGTTATATTTTATATTTTATATTTTGTATTTTAAATAAGTCGTATCAGTCAGGGATCAGTTGTATTAAAAACAATTTTATGTAAAATATATATTTTAAATAAAATTATATAATAAAACAGTTATTTAGAATTTATTATTTTAAAAAACTTGTGATTTATCTCTTATTTAATTTAGTAAGTTTTTGAAATCTAATTAGTACGATGTTTTGTATTATGTATAGCATTTGTCGCAAATACATTTCTAGAAGGAATGTGAAAAAAAGCGGTATGACTATACCTGCTTGCACGAACTTCGATAGTGGAATGATTACGCAGCGAGCAGTGATAGCACTGATAACACATGACGTATCCCTTTTGCGTTCAAGACAAACCTCAAAGCCACGCACCAACCGTTTAAATATTAACACATAAAATTACGAAATAAAATAATTTATGCGATACATTTTTAATTATTCTCTGGTGAATAGTTTTTATTGCACAGCTTTTGCTCTATTTCTTAGATTTGTTACCCTGGTAAAATAAGTTATTAGAGAACGAAAAATCCTATCGTTTTGAATATGGAATCTGTTTCGTAATTTCACGATGAATTTGAATCAGATCTCATAATAATCTTATAGAATCCGATAAAATACAATAGGATTCATATTCGATCGATCGTAATGCTCGCGAGGTCAACGATAGAAAATAATATAAACTTATCGAAAATGATACAAGTTGAAATAGAAATACTATCGTTCTCAATTGTTCTCTATAAACTTTTTTAAATTTCAATTGTGTCCTGATGAAAATAAAAATCAGAGCGTAAGTCGAATGTAATGGGAGAATAATAGAAAAGTGAACAAAACTTTTAAAAACTTTTTGAAAATTGAAACATCAAAATGTAAAAAAAGTAGATGCTTTTGTTATTCTCCCGTTACATCCGATTCGCGCTCCGATTTTTATTTTCAGCAGGAACAATGTGCAAAGCATGGCAATCTTTCTAATCATTGCATTTTGTGACAAATGCGCATGTACCATTTAATTGTAGTTTAATATAACATTTTTAATATTATTTCTTTTACGCCAATTAAATTAATTGACGACTGAGTGTCGGTATTGTAGATACAATGATAAGGTAGGAAGTGATAACTGTGAGATATTTTCTGTAACCTCCTCGCAGGTTATGTTCTTTTAGTAACAGGAGCAATGTTTCGAGATCCCGGCGTGACACGTTCGACAGTTTCGCGCTGCCACCTTCTTCCTCTTCCAGAATATACTTTCCTAATAACTTCGATTTCTCCGAGTTTTATGAGTCGTGTCTTTCGCTTGGGATTGGAGTCGTATTCTTGAAAAATCTCGCGTACGAAATATACAAAAATAATCTACGTTATATATATGCGTGTGTGTGTACTTACATATATAGATTTTCCTAGTATTTTGTATTTATTTTTTTAAGAATTAGAGTTTTGTGTTTAACAATTTTTTTGTTTAATTTCTCTTACCAAAATATTCCCATTTATGTATCTTAATTTACTTAAGTTTTCGAGAATCTTGAAAGACGTTATTTTTCAATTTCTCATTGTTGACTTATTTATTGATTTGTTTATAAATTTGCATAAGATATCTAGCACGACTCGAATAACATTAATATTATATCTATTATTTACATTTATTTTTTTACATTTTTCATGAAGTTGAAATATAATGAATTTTGTGCATTTATCATTTATTATAAGACATAATATTTCTCATCATATATGTAAAATAAATATAAACGAACAATGTAACATACATGATGGTTATTGTAAATGAGTAAGTTTTTGTTTTTTTGGATATCACATTTAAAAAATACGCAGGATTTATAAAAATACGTTTATTTTTTCCATTACAAACTTTTCAATTAATGTTAAATTTTATTAGAGATAAAAAATTGAGTATTTTTTTCGCGAATGAATACTTTATCAAATTTATGCAGAGGTAGTGGAACGAATAGCAAATAAAATAAACAAAATTTGTCTTATAACATCAATTGTAGCTATAATGTACTATCATCTAGCCAACGTTAACATGCATTTATCAAAAGCATACATTAGCATAAATTACTAAGCATACTAGTACATTTATATAACTTTTACAATATGATTATAAATATAAGATGTTCATATCGTTGTATATTACTTGCACATATTTTACATCCGCGCTATCTTCCTATTATCTCATATATCTTAATTTTTCTGTTCTAATGTGACTTATAGGATGGAATTCATAGACGTTGCTCAAGATTCGACATTGTCTTAAGCGAGTGCTTGAAATGTCATGTATCAGAGAGCCGTATTAGCATCTTAAGACATTGCTTGAAATGATCTTGAGATTAAGAACGGACTATGGATACCGGCCTTTGTCACGTTAGAAAAAAAATAAGTTTCTTCTTGTAAAAATTTTTTTCAATTCTTTTCTAAATTCTACATATACTTTTCAATATTATTAAAATATATCAAATAAAATTACTATTATATGAAATTAATTACTTTATCTGACTGCAATAATTCTATTTTCCTTTACATTCTGTCTTGCACGTGATATAGATTTTATGCAGTATATTATGTTACATTATTATAAGATATAAATTATTAAAGCTTGTACATACTTATTGAACTTGCATCTTAAAATCTCGCTTGCTTATGGCAGTTTTGCGCAAACTTTCTTTCGTTCGACAATATATATATATATGCATATTTCTCCAAAATATAAATTTGGTGATGTAATTTTTTTATAATTAAAAAAATTAATTTTAATTTGTCTAAAATTATTCCTCTGTATTAAAGATCTATCAGATTAACTTCCCTCGTTATTGTATTCAATGTAGGCGCGACCGACGTTGTGAACGAACGTACATGAGATCTGAAACTGGTAGCAGGTTCCCAAGCTTCATCTCGCACTACACCCTGATTTCTGGGATACATGAGTAGCGGGTCCTTCCCTGTCTTTTTACACAATCTTTCTTGAAGCATGATCAGGCGAGATCTCCAGTGTTCATAGCTTGCTTGTTTAAGTGCATTTACCCACTGTTCCACTTGAGACTCTGATCGACCACTCAATATATGCCGCTTCTCTGGCTCATCACGAAACGAGATGCTGAACGCAAATGCTCCCTCTGACGAATTATCTATATTAATGTTGTAATTTTCTAAAATGATGACCCCAGCAGGTTGCCTCCTATCGATATGTCCCAAGTCATTGATATTGAAGTAAAATAGTAGATTGTACCGTAGCTTGAACCATTTCTCTTTGAATACTGGAAGTAAATATAATAATAAATATCAAATACATGTTAATCATTTACTCTAAATATTTAGAATTGTGAATACATCTTTTAATTCTTTCCTTCAACTGACATTAATTTTCTTCTAGCAAAACTATGAAATATAATTAAGAATTAAGGCTAGAGAACAATTTTATAATCTAATTAGTTTACTATATACAGAATGTTATACAGATTGGATTATTAATATATAATATACTAATATATAAATGTCTTTCTTTATTTCGATCCAAAAAGATTTACTCCAAAGTATTTCAGAAATAATAATCAAAACTCTCTCACAAGTTTTATTTACAATCGTTTCATTCCCTCTAAATTAACTATCACAATTGCCTCGCAAATGGCAAGAATAATTGAAAAAAATCTTTAAATCTAAATTAAGTAAACCAAAGAAAGATAATGACACAATAATAGTATACAATATTAATTCATGTACAATGTAATCTCGTAAAATAATTATAACACAAATAAAATCTATCAAGCGACAGGCAGAGTGACAGATATGACAGAAGACAGGTTAAGATCGTTGCGTTACGTAAAACTCACTCAATATTCGCGTCTCGCACTAAACTAACCTGACTTATGGGCTCGTTTGTGGTTTAGACGTCCCTCCAGGTCCGCGGGTCCAAAGCTCGCTTCTGCGAGCTCTTTATCATTGAATCTCATGTCAGACTGGGGCTCGGATAACGTTATCGCGTTGTACATACGTGTCGCAAGCAGTCACAGGGGTTGTCGCGCCCTGACGAAATATTCCATCTTCGATTCGTTAGTCACATTAATCGCGGCATATCAGGTTGCGAGGATCGCCTCCCACGTCAATCAATCGACATGGGCCGATGGGCACGTTTTTTCGCGTTCCTCCCCCCCGTCTTCGCACGAGTGCTTTCGCTCCTGCGTCGTTTGATAATATAATCGCCAGGAAAAAAAATCCTCGACACTCCTCGATGATAAGCGCCTATCGCACGATCTCACGTACGACGAAACGAGTCAGCGTACCATCCGTGTCATAAATTTTAAAATAACTGGTCGTTCGCCAGTTTTCACGTGATTTTCTAGCTGTATTTTCCGATCGGCAACGTAATGTCAGCGTTTAATTTAGCTAGTTTGAATCTCACTCAATGCCACGGACGCAGGAGAAATGGCTATAGCTCCGCGTCATTTTATTAACATTACGTCGCAACTCAAAGGCAATGATTATGAAAATGTCTATATACATGTATATATATTCAGCGAAAAATAATTAAACATGCAGGAATTATGCAACAATTATTTAGTTTAAATTCTTGCTGTTGGCTGTTAATTAATTGTGATAAAGCAATTTCATTTAAACCGTAGTTAATTTTATCGATTATTAATAACTCGTAACGTTTGCAGTTGTAACTCCTGCTATTTTACAAATGCCAAATATGTTCAAATATTTACGTTCAAGTATTTACGTAGAATAATACAAAGGAAATATTTCCTCGAACGTTTCCCGTAAAGAATGCCATCAAACGCCATGCCGCCACATTCGACACGATTGGTCGCTTTTTCTGTCTGCTAGATTATCATTTTTCGAGATTTGGGTTTCAGCTGTTTCCTATTGATGTCTCGTTCCCGAGATCTCTCGGCTATTATTGGTCGATTTATTTTCTATTTACATTTTCTTGCGTGTCCTTGGTTGCTTTCGCGCGCAAAAATTGCGATTTGAAGATTTTGTTGACAATATGTACAATGGGCATGAATATCTGTCGTGTATCAAAATCGTGAGTAATCTCACAGACTTGGCTTGTGGCTTTGTAAAATAAAATATCAAATAATTGATTTTTTGTCTGTGCGAGAGTGATGCCTATAAATGTTTTCGCCTCTCAGAATACCTCAAAACAAACCGCGATGAAGAATACGCACGAAAAGGCAGAATCGATGGATCTAACGGCGGAGCATCGTAATTTAATCTTAACGGCTAATAAAGTTTTCGGAGAAGACAAGTGGAGCCATACTGTTGTGAATCAAACATTAGGTACTTATTACTATTTCAAGGTGCTTTCCATTTGATGACACTAGTCGACACAAATATCTTTTTGTCTTTCATCTTTGTCACTCTCAAAAAGGATAGAATGACTCTTTTGTTGACTTATATCATCAAGTGAAAGGTATCCATAGTTGAAGAAATTCCTATAAGTAACTATACCTAGTATAACTAGTTTATTAGATTTATAAAAGCGAACTCAAACTTGTTATAGATTTTGTCGAAATAATTGGTGCCAAATGTTGTACCGGCTGTGTCAGCTTTGTCAAAGTCCAGCTTGAGAATGGAAATTTTCATGAAGATATTGGTTATTACAGCGCAGAGGAATCTACAAAAGGCTTGTCGATATACAATGCCAGAGTTGTATGTATCAGTTAATTGGAGAACAAAAAAGCAGAATATTTTATGTTTTGTTAAACATTTTTTTTTTCTGTGTGTGTGTGTGTGTGTGTGTGTGTGTGTGTGTGTGTGTGTGTGTAGGGTTCTGCTATAAATGCCTTAAGAAGAGTTCTGTTGTCGTTTGGAGATAAAATTGAAAAAGAATTGCAACTGTTACAAAAACAGATTGATCTTAAACAAGCTAATAACATACAAAAAAGTGTGATACAATCGGACGAGCAGATTCCAGATAAATCAAATGTTTCAATTAAAGCACCTGTTTCTCATGTGCAACAAATAAAATGTAAGAGTGAACTTGAACCAAATAAAAGTACAAATCAGTTAATAAAAGGTTTGTGAGAAATATTTATATATAAAGAAAAAATATTATAGATCTGAGAATGACATAAAAATCTTTTATTATAGAAAGTTTCTAAGAAAAATCTCTTAAAAAGATTTTACATTCTATTTTTTTCATTCTTACTCAATTTTTTTGTGCTGTATAAAATAACTTTCTTATGATTTTATGGAAATGTAATATGATACATTTTGATTGCAATATAAAGATCAAGTTAAGAATACTTTTCTTGCATTAAAAAAGTTAATTCTAAAGAGCTTAAAAACATTGAAATTAAAGTTTTGAAGAAGTTGTATCAGTTGTATTATAGTGTTATATCATTCTCAGCCATTGTAATCGTAGTGCAATGTATATGTAATGTTGAACTCTTACATATATAGCTCCTTCTTTGGAATCTACTGTAAATATTATATCTGAGATTAATCAATCGTCATCTACAAATGTTCAGATTGACGAGCCTTCATCGGAAAAAAAGAATTCAATTCGAGAAAAGCTAAGACAAGGTAACATAAAAAATTTAGTACTTATTGAATCATTTCTATGCAAAAATATCTAATTTTTAACTGATTGCCTAGAGAGAAAAAGGAAACAAATGGAAAAGCAGATGGAATTTAAAAGGCGTATGATGGAAAAAGAAGGGTTAGTGTTCACCAATGACAGCAAACCTAATCCCAAATATTAAGATATTGGAAATTGCATATAAGTTTTTACATTCAGCATATTACATATTTAGAATATTTATTAATAGTATATATAAAAATATATAGTATATTTAGCATATATAATATATATAGAAATATTAATTCTTGTTGATAAGGTTAAGTGATATTCTTTATCTCGTGTATATATGTCTATTTTTTTAATAATGTGCAAACTAAATATTTGTTTTAAATAAATATTGTAACCTATAAATAAAAATATAAAATAAAATATTTTTAATGCTATTAATTAGAATCGCAGTATAAATTGTATATGTATCATTTAAAAGAGAGGTTAGAAGTCTCACATTAAACACACAAATATTTCAGAAGCTTGGAGTTATAAACCCGAAATTATTTAAAAATAGACTTCCTGTGTTCTTTTGTATTCGTGCGTTAAACATAAAATAATGATATTAATACTCTGAAAATTATTTAAAATTCAGATTTAATCGATATTGAGATAAACAAAAAGATTGAATTAGATGTTATCCACGTGATCGATTTGCAAAGAAATCAAGATACACTTTTGATTCATATATTTTTCAATGAAGATATTCTTCAAGTAAACCAAGGCCAAATAAATAGAAAACAACACTAAGAGTAACAAGAATTGTGGATTGCTTCACATAATTTTTGTTTATATCTTGTACATGTGTCAATGAATAATGGATCAATACTTTGAAAGTTACGAAGAACTTGACGTAAGTAAAACAAGTACATATTTAATCATTATTATGTACATTATATTTATTATCGAATTTTATTTTTAGATTCATCAATTAATGCTAAATGACAAAACACGTGTCTTGGCATATAAAACTGCCATTTTTAATTCCAAAGAGAAATTTCAAAACAAAGTAGTAATGGATATCGGGGCTGGCTCAGGTATTGTATTTAAGGGATATGTATAACCATAATATGTATAACATTACATATTTTGTTCATATGTATTCTTTGTACAGGTATATTATCAATTTTTTGTGCACAAGTTGGTGCAAAGAAAGTTTACGCAGTAGAAGCAAGTATGCTGGCAAACAGTATCGAGCAAGTGTCAATTGAAAATAATATGCAGGACAAAGTTGAAGTAATTCATAGTAAAGTAGAGGACATCTCTCCAGACAGTTTGGAGAAAGTAGACGTAATTGTGTCGGAATGGATGGGTTTTTATTTGGTACACGAAGGAATGTTAGATTCTGTATTATTCGCTAGAGATAACTTATTACAAGAGGATGGTCTGTTATTCCCATCCATTGCAAAATTATATGCCTCGCCATGTCAATTACCTTCCATGTATGATTTTTGGAATAACGTATGCGGAGTCAGTATGAGGTAATTGTATTAGGTGTTGGAATTAATTCGTAGCGTTTTACAAGTGATGGGAAGTACTTTCATTAATGTATTTTTTAATGCTCATGTGAAATAAATAACATTCTTTCATTTAAAAACGCTACGAATTAATTCCAACACCTAATATTATTTCAGAAGTAAGAACAAAAGTAGGATACTGTCATTTGAATTCTGTCGTTTGTTATTTCATCGTTTCTTTTTTCATTATCACAAGTACTGTATATTTATTCTGCAGTACTCTCTAAAACTTTTAGAGTGAATCTCACTCTGAAAAGTGAAATCGCACTCTTAAAGATTGAAAATTGAGTTACTTTTTCGAGACTGACTCAATTTTCACTCTTTAGAGTGAGATTCCTAAGAATTTAGAGAGTATGTTCAATTTTTATTTAGGTGTATTGGAAAGGAGTATAGAAAAACTAAATCCTTAAAACCAGAAATCCTGCTTGTAAATCAAGATGATATTTTGGCGGAAGGTAAATTGCTTGCATGGCTGGATTTGGAGTGCATCTCTGTGGAAGAGATAGATCTACTAGGTGGACAGGACTACGTATCGGTATGCAAAAAGGATGGGAAGTTCCAAGGGATGTGCATTTGGTTTGCAGTCGAATTTCCAGATGGTTCGGAACTGTCTACGGGGCCTCATGACGAAACGACGCATTGGAAGCAAACTGCAGTGGTCTTGCCCGAAGATATGGAAGTGATAAGGAATGAACCTATTGCTTTCAAATTCGAATTGAAAAGAGATGCGTCACATCCAAGACGTTACAATATGGAATTGAGTTTGTTAGATGCAGAGGAAGTGGAGCATGACATTCCCTGCGATTGTCACATGACGAAATGTATAGTGACCAAAAAGTACATTGATGACTTGGATGAAAGTGAATCAAACGCAGCAGAAAATGACTTGTACATTCCAATATAAAATATCATATTTTTTCGCTAAAATATAATATAAATGGAAAATTTTAATTTTTCTAATTTTAATTTTTCAGAATTTTTTTTAGAATTTATATATAATTTTATAATTTTTTAGAAAATTTCTCAGACTTTTTACATGAGAACACTTTTTTCAAAAGTACTTGGAAAGTTTAGAGTCTGTTTTTATCAATGTAGATTAAAACTTTAATTTTTATTTAACTTACTTTTTATCTTTTTCTAATTCTAAGGATTATTAAACTGAGATTAAAGTTAATCTATTGGTAGAAATGGACATAAATCTTTTAGAACCTTTCATATATGTGAATTTTGAAATAATCTAATATTTCCAAGATTTTCCGTTCTATAATTTCTGAAAAAAAACTTGAAATATAAAGAATTTTTTCAGAAATCTCTTTTCATAAATTAAAAATATAAATAAAAAATATGAGAAAATAGGAAAATTTTTTTCATTAGAGATTATTAGAAAAATTTTGACAAGAAGTAAAAAACCAATAAAATTCCAATTATCTTAATCAACGATTGATTCAAGTAACAGCTGTAATATTTTATTATAATTGATTAAAATTGCTTCGAATTATCATTAAAAAGTCACGTTAAAGTAACATCTTGTTTTTCTGGAATGAATAGACGCGAACAATTAAATAGTAAATAGTGAACAATTAAATTAATAAGAGCAGTCGCGTGATTCTCCTTTCGCGTGGAAATCGCGTCATGGAAATCGACGGGGATGCGATAAAAGGCTTTAAAATACAATATCCATTTTTTCCTTTCCTTTACGCCTGAATGGACCGCACACGACGCGCATGCGTCACTTCGTCAGGCGGAATAATCTGGACAACTACTGGGAGTACTGGGCTTGACTCGTCTCATCACCGGGGTGGGACGAATCGTCGCGGGTGCATCTATTGACGAGGACCGCGGCGACGAAGTGACCGTCTCCACGCCAGTCGAGCGCACCACGCACCGGTCGTTCCGAGGATAACACCTGGCAAGATGAAGATGGCGGACGGACCCACGATTCTACGGAGAAACAGGCCCGGGACGAAAGCAGAGGTTATTAACGCTGTTATAATTTCGTTAAAAAACCATCGCACTGTCGGGCAACATCCCGATCGTCAAGGTCCGCCTGATAGTGGAAATTTCTTGGCACTTCCTCCTCCATTTGACACTTCCCCGATGAAATCAATGAATTCGGAGTAAATGGAACTACTGTTTACACTACGTGAATGTTGTTCTCAAATTCCTAGCATCATTCAGTTTCACAACATCTTTTTGGTTTCTTTGTCTTCATTGAAGCGTGACAGATCGACAGATAATTTCTTTGTATTCTTATCTGAAATACTGCGTGTTTTATGTACGCTTTTATCTCTCGGTTGTTTTTATTGATTGTTCAGTATTGTAAGTAGTAAAATATACGCAGAGAGAGTACTATGTTTATATGCAATATTAGATCTATTTTTACATTGTAATGAGCTATATAGTGAAGAAGAGATCGATTGTTTATGAGGATGCTGACGTAAATTTAATTATTTTTATAAGAGCTTACGATCAAGGTTTTATTTTGCTCTATAGGATTTTAGTAGGTGGCCGGATGAGCCGTTTGAAGAAATGGATAGCACGCTGGCCGTGCAACAGTACATTCAACAAATGATTAGAAGAGATCCATCTAATATCGATTTGATACTCAATATGCCAGAGGCCAATGATGAGGGTGTATGGAAATACGAACATCTCAGACAATTCTGCATGGAGCTCAACGGTTTGGCAGTTAGATTGCAAGAAGAATGTCATCCTGAAACTTGTACACAGATGACAGCCACTGAACAGTGGATATTTTTATGCGCGGCGCATAAAACTCCCAAGGAGTGCCCTGCAATTGATTACACGCGACACACATTGGATGGAGCGGCATGTCTACTTAACAGCAACAAATATTTTCCCAGCAGGTATCTCTTTCATGTCTCATTTATAACGCGTTACATTTTTATCATTTATATTTAAATAAATCTGTATAAAAATTTTCCTGTATAAAATCATATTTCAGAATCAGCATCAAAGAATCTTCTGTAGCAAAACTCGGCTCTGTCTGTCGTAGAGTTTACAGAATATTTTCTCACGCATACTTCCATCATAGAACAATATTTGATGAATTTGAAAATGAAACTTTCCTTTGCCGCAGGTAAAGAATGTGATCTGCATACATATGAATATTTTTGATGTATGTTGTATTACAAAAGAAAATATATTATTTTCCATTGTTATAGGTTTACGGCATTTGTGACGAAATATAATCTGATGTCAAAGGATAATTTGATAGTACCTATTATGGAAGGTGAAGGCGCAACGGAAAGCGAAGCATAGGATTTAACGTTGCGATCGTATTGTCCAAAGTCGAATTGCCAGATTTAGTAAGAACAGAAAAATGCTAATATTCACGCATTAATCTGATATTTCGTGATTAATATAACGAAGATCTTTGAAAGAGATCAGAAAGTTCAACTCTTATTTAAATAATATGAATTTGTTATAATCTTCAATATATACAAAATATCGAAAAGTAAAAAATATGTATGTAAATTGTATTTAAAAATTCGTATTACATTAGAATTTACGTTACTTTTTTAAATAATTCGTGTTCTAATTTAGAGCAAGTTAATATCAAAAAATTTCTTAATTTAAATATATGATAACATTTCAAGACACTTGCTTTATTAGAGTTGTCGAATTGTATTTTCTTGACGACTGTGACATTTCAAAGATCTTGAAAAAGACATATTCTCATCTTTGCTCAGTACCTTATAAAACAGAAATTTTCCTTGAATGTTTTATTAATAACTGTTCAATGATTGTTGTAAACAGAATATTTCTCGTGTCTGATAAGTACAATGTCTTACATTTATTCAATTCTTTTAAAATCTGTGTGCAAGATAAAATTTCATTAAAACTATCAAATTTCTTGGAATATATTGTATTGATAATTTAATCTTTGTTATAGTTTTTATAATATATTACATATTTAAAGAAAAAGAAAAGGAAGAGAGATATGATGTTATAAATTTTTCATCTTACGCTATTGAAGTTACTAGATGACAAAAAGTGTCTCATCTCTATATAATATAATATACTTTATCTTCTGTAAACATTTTTTTGTAAAAAATAATAGACTGTATCTTTCTATACATATAATGGAAAAAATATATAACTCATTTATATACATATTATGTATGTTACACAAATTCAGTTACGTGAATAATTGTTCATAAATTTCGGAATAAGTATAGACAAAATTTTATCAAATTTCTTGTATTAAAATTCTATTAAATTTTTATAATTTCATGTATCATTAATTTACTTATAAAGATAGCGTGCATTCTACTGAATCGTCGGAATTTTTCATTATGAGAACTAATGAGATAATACTAATTACATTATTGCTTTTATTTCATCTTTGATAAAATAATAGATTTAACTTGAAAAGTGATCTTTATATCTCAAAGCAGCTTTTGAAGCAAGATTCAATTATACAGAAATTTCAGTAACAATAAGGTGGAGATAACACCTCGAATATTGCCGACTTGCATAATCAGAAGAATGCGAATTTATATAAACAATTGTAGAATTTTACACATTATTATACATCGTATTAGTTTAGAATAATCATAATATATATATATAATCGTGATCACGTAGTTGGTCTTTATAAAATGTATTGTTTGAACGAGAGACATAGCGATAAATGGTATAGCACTGTTATTTATAGTACATATACATTTATTCCATATAGCAATACAAATCACAGGATGGTAAGCTTTCCTATGCTGTTCTCGAAATTTTCGTAATAGTTTACGGTGAATTTTGGACAGATTGCTTGTTCTATATATTGGATATAAGATCGAAATTACAATAAAAGAAAAATGTAGAGTGGCTGGGCGCCTTATCAATTCGATCGTCTGTGGCTTTTCGAATCTATTATAAGGTATTGCTATAAAATTATAGCGCGAATACGAGCGTCGTTTTTTAAACGAATAATATTTAGTGAAAAGTTTTTTTTAACCAGCGGAATAGATTAAGATGAAATCTTACGACAACCGATCAATGATGGCATTACTTTCTGATGTGCCGAATGTTCGTTGTAATACGTAATTTTCATCTTTTAAAAGTAATATCTTTGTGATCACATGATTTTTTTTGTCATACGCTGAGAAAGATAGAACAATTTATAGAACTCATACTCAACATATCGACGCATGTTGTTACATGAGAGTTGTACTGAATATCTCTCGTAACGAGATTCTATTAAACAGCACTGGCTTTGACATTGCGAGATTGTTTCTTTTCGTATTCGACGCACAGAGGAGGATATTGTAACACTGTATATAAAACTTGTAAGTACAAAAAGACTCGAGTTATAATGTATTAATGAATATCGCGAGATGTGATGAGAGAATACGCAGCAGGAATACATATATATGACGTGTGACTGTTTCCATGAAAATTGTCTATGTATAATGGTAAAGAAATAAACTTTCTACATAAGATCTGTGTTATTTCTTTTTTGTAACTATTATCAGAATGGAGCGATATCATTTATGTGTGGCTGTTTAATTGCAATTTGTTATCATCAGTACTCAGAATAAAGGATACGTTTAAATTTTGTAAAATTTACTAAATTAAGTTTTGAATGACTCTTTAAAAAAATCATATACATAATATTATTCATTATAATTTGATTTGTTAGAAGATTTGATCGTTTATTTTTGATATCTCGAAAGAGCCATACAACTTTGCAACATAATTATATTCTTATATATTTGTCGTATATTTATAAAAAAAAGGAGAAAAAATTTTAGAAATATGAAGAGCTCTTTTAAAAATATGAATAGCGAACAAAATTAAAAATACTTTCTATTCAATTATATTAGTTACGATGTTTTTTTTTCTTCGACGGTAGTTCCGCGTTTTCTATCGCTTTGTTTTTTTTTCTTTTCTTATTTTTTTTCATTATTCTAGATTGCTCGTCGATGCACGATACATCACCAGTATTTTCTATTGTACCTTCTATTATACCCGTTTTTACATCACTAGTGCTTTCTGTTGTGTCGATTTTTACATCATCAGTATTTTTTGTTCTAATGTCTCTGTTCACATCACCAGTGCTTTCCGCTGTAATGTCCATTTTCATGTCATCAGTGCTTTCTGTTGTAATAGTCGTTTTTGATTCCGTTGCATTTTCATTTCTCAGAAATCTTCCACTATCTCCAGGTGCTTGATATCTATTGACAAATATAATTTTAATTATAATATTATATATTTCTCATATACACGCATCTATACGTCGCGAAGAAAATAAAAAAGATTTTCAAAAGATAATAATTTTAATTTTATAATTATAACAAAATTATTAGCAAAACATGTTAAAAATAAAAATATTTTACAAATAATATATTTTTGTTTTAATTAAATGAGTTTCGCTCAAACTTTGCTAGGGGGTTAATATTCTTAATCAATAAAAAATATTCGAATTTATTTAAATATCGATAAAAATATTTCTTAAAATTAAATTTTTTCAAATTTTGTTCGTTTATGATTTATGGGCGCCAGTAACAAATATAAGAATGTGATTGTATGACGAAGTTATATAGTATCTCGAGATAACAAATATAAATAATTGAATCTTCAGACTAATCAAATTATCATGAAAATCACATGTATAATTTTTTAAATTAATTATGCACGGCTTAATTTAGTAAATCTCACCCAAGTTCAGTTGTGTCTTTAATATCCTTAGTCAGTAAAATATGCACTTCCGGTATCCGATGAGCCTTAACAGTATCCTCTTTCGACTTTTCCGAGCTGAAATTAGATGGCGATTGAATCAAGAGTGTCAAGATTGTACAGTGTACATTGACATATATTTTGACAAATCTACCTGACGTAACATAGCTTTGTTACTTGATGAAGGTTCTCGTATTTTCTCTTAAAGATTTCTGCACAAGAAATTGTTTTCGCGATGCCATTTCCAGTTCCCGTCCAGATAATACTGTTGTAACTGGGAAATTCCTTCATCGCGTAGCCAAGAACGTTCCTGATCTTTGTACCGCTCTTCACCTTTTAATGCAAATATATTTTATGAATTAAATTTTATGAATAAATTGCATATTTCATAATTCTGAAAGATATGAAGACTTACATGCATCCAGAGAAACTTTTCTGGCAAATTATGTATTGGCACTTTTGTATTTGTCGACTCTTCAGTTTGTCTTACTGTCGATTTTTCTTGCTGTATCTTCTTCTTCCATTTCGATCTTCCCATCTGAAATTTGTACAAAATAAAAGTCATTTTTAATATAATTTTATTCTTTACATACTGAACAATTCTTATTTATTACTCGTTGAAAGATAACTAATTGATTGAGAAGGAATTGATAAGTTGATTGCGAATCGTTGAATTATTGTACATTAATCAATTTGGTTTTATTTAGTAATTTAATGTCATCAAGCTTTATATGTTTTTAAAGAGTTTAATTGAACTTTTAATCATTATTAATAGCAGTTCTTTAATATCAAAGTATTAAGAAAAACTGTGGAAATACCGTCCGTTTAAGTCATTGCTAAGAAAAGTTTGCTTATGGAAATGGTGGAATGGAGGATTTTACATATAAAATTTTTTGTACTTTTTAAGATATTATGATGATGCAATAACCTGAATAATGAAGTGCATCATTTCGATTTAAAATAGATTTTGGAATGACCCTTATGAAGGCGGGAATCTTCTTTTTGTCAATAAGGTCAGTATAATGTTAGAGGGTGTAATTTCAGAAATAGTTGAGCTGTTCTGGAAATCGAAGCGAGCAATGGCGGTGTTTAGACACCACATCTCTCTCTCTCTCTCTCTCTCTCTCTGAGTAGGTCATGGGTTCAGTCACAAGCATCGCCGTTTCGTTGGCATGCCATTCGATGGAACCATTCATGGAACTTGGAACGACCTTGTACAGTCGTACGCAGAAATATTTCGTCGATTGTGACGTTTATCTGGAGCTGTCACGTAAAATAGAAATGAAGATAGATCGGAAAACGCTCGAGAAAACATAAACATATCCATATTTCATAATTTATGATTGATTGAAAAAACGTTATTACGATGCGTATAATTATATAATCCAATGCATTCACATTACGATATAGTTATTAAACTAATATGAATAACAGCGTTACTTAATAATGTAATATAAAAATTTATCATAATTGTTACTTATTTGTAAGAATAATACATTTCTACTCTTATGTATTATTAATTTAGTTATTAATTTAAGAACAGAAAAGTATTTTTATTTATAAAAAGAACACATTTCTACTCTTAAATTAAATTTCTGTTAAGAGTAAATAAAATTTAAAATACACTTTTACTAATAGCTAAATATTCGAAGTGATATTCTCCAAACAAAATATCGCAATTTTATATATTTAAATAATTATGGTTATATTTTATAAATTAGAGGTTTATATGGATTTATTAATATGGATATAAAAACAATTTAGAACAATTTTGTCGTGTCATTTCAAAAATTTCATTTGATATGGAAAAAAGTTAAAATCTAAGTATTTGAATTTTATTAAAAATTTCTATTATGTTCACCGGCGCACGGTTCTGATAACAGAGAAAATTAAAATGATCTTTTTCAGTTCAATTATTCGAGATGTCGATATCAATTTCTCAGTATAGCTGTATCAAATCCTTTGTTAACTAAGTTATTAATTACTAACTCCCATCTCATTACTTTTATATTGAGGGTACAATTTGCGCTAATTAATATCAGTGCCGGAATGTCATCCATCGAAAGTCTTATAGCTTCAAAATATAAAATATATATCTCTGGTTTCACCGATCTGGAATTCCAGAGCGTACCACGATGGAAAAAGGATCCTCTCCGACGTCGAAGATGAAGAGCAAAAGAAGGAAGAAGGGATCGGTGGCTGCGGGTATCGGGTGGAAAGTCCCATCAATATTTTCCAATCAACATTCGATTACGACGATATACGCGAAGGTACGGCCTCGTTCTCGTGAAGGAAATCAAACGGGGTAAAGAGGGAATGTAAGCTAAAGGGGGACAATGTGGGGGCGCAAGAGGGTTCGATGTGTAGGCGTATATGGTAGCGGTATGCGCGGCATAGCACGCATAGCGTCGCGACGCCCCGACGCCATATTGCATTATTAAGCTCCCCCGTCGACCAGGGATATCCCCTTTTCGCTCCCGCATTCCAGCATTATGAACGTTTTTATCCCTAAAAGGTGTGAGTGAAAGGACCGACTATCTGCCGTTGGACGCCGCGATCATCAGTCCGAAGTTCGTTGCACCTTCCGTCGTACTGGAGGTCGTCCTCCGTATATCACGCGTGCCCTTTGTTTTGCCGAAATTATGCGAATTTTTATGGCGACGCGACGAGTGTCGTCGATCTCAAGAATATTAATGATAAAATGGAGAAATAGAAGAAGCTGGCTTTTAAATATATTATTTCATTGGTACGCGACGTGTTCACATTATATAATAGAGATATGTTCGTTCCAGAGAAGATGAAAATCGCGAGTTAATTAATTTCAAATATTAATGATTGTTCCTTTCTAAATTGAAATGCCGCGTAATATTAAACACGGAACAAAGAAAATTCAATTAACCAGAATTCGCGCTAATTGATGACCCAAATAGACGTATGCCTTAGGGCGCATTTATTCGATGCAATTAATCATTCTGCGATATGACAAATCATAGTTGCACGGAACTAAATGTTCGAAAGACAAAATTGTATTTCGTATTCGAATTACAACATTTTTCCGTAAAAATAAAACTATATTAATTTACAGCACACTTAAAATCTCATCAAAGTTTTACTAACAATAAGTTTTAAAAAACTTCTTTAATATTATGTTTCTCTTTTTGAAGAGAAATGAACATTTTAAGAAAAGGAAAAAGGAGAACAAAAAAATGAGGATAAACTTTTAAAAATACATCTCTTCAACATCAAAAATTCAATTATAGTTGTAAATTCCATTATTGTGTTCGAGTGCGATCGACACCAAAATATGACATATTTATATCAATTCCGTTGCTATCAATATCGTGACGCATTACGGATCATTCCGTCGTAATCGACGAATATTCCATAATGCTTTTAAATTAACGTTCGAGCCGCCTGATTTTCCCCGAGCTATAATTACCACGCAAATTGAACGCCATTGCAGCAGCTAATTTCAGCAGCAAGGAATATGAGGCATCTTATCTCGATGATGATTCTTACCGCCTCCTCTGCCTTCGCGATCGAAAGGTCCTGCGATACCCAGGAATCGTCGATTCTTTAATGTTGAGAAGGGAAGAGAGGTCAAGGATTTCCATCTCTCGCATTTCGTTTTCAACATCCCCGAGCGTTCCCTCTCGGCGAGAATCAACGAACATCTTCTGCGGCTGGCACCCTCTTAATGATGTCTATGTACATCTCCTTTTTCTATTGTAATAAACCGCAAGAACGCCAGCATCCAATTTACTCGAGTGAACGAGGCATCTGTACTGGGGTGTCTCGAATCACCGAATGTCCTTTTAACCGTGGATCCTTCGATCGTTGGATCGATTTGGAGAGATTTCTTTCCCCAATAAGAAGCTGTCTAAGCAATTTCTGAGTAATTAACTGAGTGAAGATCATAATGATTCTCAGATTATTAGATAAAGTGCAAATGGACAAAACTATATTTTCAGTCAAGTGAATTTTGTCTTAGTGGAATTTTAATTTAAATCTTAACTATGGACGTATATAACGTTACAAATTGAAAAGAGTTACGAGAAAAAAAAATGATGAGCTTCTTAAATATTTTTTGCCAAAAAGAAAATAGTTTTAGATCGACCGAAAGATCTGTTAAAAGATCATCTAATGGTTCATTGGATATCTTAAATAGACGAATAGGTCCCTATGGCTGATTTTCAATTTTCTAGTAAAGATGAGAGAAGGAAAAGCGAAAGGAAAGGCGAAGCATTCAGATGATTGTACGAATGTTTTCGAGTCTATTACGTTACAGAATGAGATCTCTTTTTATCGAAAGTTCTCTCGTTCTCCTACCGATTTTTATTTTTTCATTTTTGTGCTAAGATTGTCTTTTCGTTAAACTCTTTAAATTTTGTAGTTGTGCTGATATAAGTCAATGATGAAAATCATAAAAAACAGATATTTACATATTTACTTACGTCTGATATAAATTCCGCAAAGAAAAAAAAAATATATTTATATAAATTATTCTAATTAATATTATTTTTTTATGTAAAATAATATTATTATGTATGTTCAAATTTAAGAGTCAAAAAATCATTGTTGTATTGACGATTTAAAAATATAATAAAGGATTCTGATAATAACTGATAGTTATGAAAGATATACAAGAATATTTAACACAAATATCATGAAAAAATATATTTATATATTTAGACTGTTTCGCGAAAAGTACGAATTTTAATAGTTTAATGTCTGACGCAAAGATCGCTAAATTGAGTTTGTAGTAATTAATAAATCACTATGGACATCGAATTCTGCATTCGCGGAGATAATAAATTAAGGAGATAGTAAACTACATTAGCAAATTCACGAGCATATCCATAGCAAAATTGACGTTCCCAGCTATAATAAGGTTGTACATGATAGATTTTTATGTACTTATCTCATTTTTATATTATTTTTATTTTCTATAGATATAATTAAAATATAAGCTACTTTGTATGTTAGTTTGTAAAATAATTATGAAAATAAATATTACATATTAAATAAATTAATTCTAAATAAGAGTCTTTTCATACAGAGGCTAAACTTAAATTAGAGTAATTTGTTTTATATAACTAATCTTATAACAAACTGCATGAGGATTAGAGATGTAAAAAAAGAGTATTTTTGACTTCGGAAAAAAGTATCAAGTAAAAGACTAATTTTTTAAAAAACGATATTTTGATCAAATCACATAAAATTTATTTAAAAAACATAGAATGTTAATCATGTTAAATATGTAGAAGAAGAAATAGAATTCATTTTTCTTGTTATTTCGCGATACTTTTTAATACTTTTATCTTTATAATTTTATATTGAAGCGGAAATATGTATTATTAGCTGTTGCAATTTTTGATGAGTTTAATAGGTTAATAGGTCTGTTTGCGTTGCTTGCATTCTTTGCATTCAGCATCTGTGCTTTCTTCTTTTTTCAATGCCCGAATCTATTTTTCTATTATATCACTTTAAAATTTTTTGGAGATTTCAAGCAATACAACAGACCTAAAAAAATATTCGAATAAAAAGTTGTAAAACCGAAGGAAAAAAAATCATTAATTTCCGAGTTTCTAATTCTAAAGTATTTTTCTAGTATTTTTCCATCATTTACATCTCTAATGAGGATACATCAGAAGAATAAAATTTGTGACTAGGATAAGAAATAAATATCATTTCTTGATATTCGCTTTTTTTGATGAAATGATCATTGCAAAACATTTCATAGAACATTAAAGAAAGCAATATTTCCTTCTCTTTGCGCGCACGTGGCTCTTTAATTTGCAAGTCAATTTGCATAATCTTCGTATAAAAATTCCTTTGGAGCAATAATTTGACCCTATGATCCTTGCTCGAACTGGAGATACGCTGTACGTATACAAGCACACGCACGAATTGTATTGGGATGGGCGTGCGGGAAGTCGGTGTGCGACGCGTCTTTTTCGCGAATTGGAGAAGAAGTCCTGCCGAAGAAGGATGCGTTTGCGCAGGACTCGCCGACGGAATTTTGCGCCCTGGAAACTCCCCGACATATATCCGCGGTGGATGGCAAACTGCCCCGGATTGTTCAGTTCAGTTCAGTCGTCATCCGATCCAAGTTGGTGTATTACATCTTGATTCTATCACGCCGTATCATCACGTCAGCAGCAACAGGTAGGATAACGCAAAAGGCGTCCGCACGAGGCAACCGCGAATTTTGAGAAAATTGAAATTGAGTGACGCGCGAAGTGACAGTCGCGAAATCGCGATTCGCCTTAAATGTTGTGCAAAAATAACAATTAAATTTTCTTCAATTTAAGATTATCATTACTGCCATGATAAGTGTAAACATGTAAAATTCGAGGGTGCTAAACTTTTTGCGTTATAGTTGCTTAAACTCTAAACAAGGTTTAGAGATCAAATAAAATTCAGCATCTTAAATATTTAATTCGTTTTTGCAATAAAAAAGATTGATTCTATTTTATAGAAGAATAAAAATTGCAAAAGTATTGGGTACATGGTATAAATAAAAAGTGCCGCAAAAATTGTGGTTGGTATAAGTAATTGATTTTTATAAATATTTATTTATAAGGAAATATTAATAGTTATAAATATTTTTGCATCAGTCGGAAAAGAAAATTCACATGTCCGTGAAAAATATATAAGGATATTCAAAATGTAATATAAGATTATATTATATTAAAATATTTATAAAAGTAAGTCTATACAGAATAAATAAATATCAAAATACGACAAAGCAAATTATGGCGTAATGTTATTTCTTGTCTGTAATACTAATACTTATTATTAGAAACAAATCAATTACTTAAAGAAATAATATGCGTAGAGAAACTTTTAAAAATAAATTAAAAAATAATAAATAAGGCAAATACAATGAATGTATAATGATTTAAATTTAAAGAAACACGACTTGATAAATAATTAAAACACGTAAGACTTAATAAATATATTAATAAATGAAAAATACAATGAAAAACGAACGAGATGCAATGCTTGCAATTAAAGTGAAGAAGCAAAAAAAGATCACCGTAAAGAGGTGTGTACATAGAATTAGAACAAATAAGAGAAAGAATCCTATAAGTTGAAGTCTTGGTTCTTAATAGAATTGTAAAATATATTTATAAACTTTAAATGTGAATATTATATGATATCATATATATTATATATATATAGCATATCATATATATGCTATAAGCACCAAGATCCGCTTCGATCAAAAATAGGGTTCTTTTTCTTATTTTATTCATTCTTACTGGTCTAAATTATCATATACATTATTAGCGATTATCTCTTATATTAAACAGTATTTCAAAATAGAGAAGAGTCACATCGACTATAATAAATAAAACTTACAGAATATTAGAACTATAATATTATTATTACTATAAATAAAACTTATAGAATATTATAAAATTATATCGATAAATATGCCAAAACAATAACGAAACACACGAAAATATCTCGATAAAATATGTAATATATTTGTACGAGTATTATTTAGAGACAAGAAAACAAATTTTAATATTTTCAAGCTGAAACAAAGGTCGCTGAATTGAACTTGTAATAAGTCGCCATGGATATCGAAGAATTCCGCATTCGCGGGAAGGAGATGGTGGATTACATTTGCGAATTTATGAGCAACATTCACAACAGAAGGGTCACCCCGGATATTGGTCCCGGCTATCTCAGGCCTCTGCTACCGTCGGGACCGCCGAATGATCCGGAATCTTGGGATGAGATTATGAAGGACGTGGAATCAAAGATCATGCCGGGCGTGAGTATTTGCGAGATCGGGAAGAAATCAATAGTATTAAGTTTTATGTCAGAAATATTTGATAATTATTACAAAGATCAGTTCGATTAAAACCATTTATAAAATTGATTTGAATGATTTCTTTTTTATATTAAATCTATTAGATTTTATTGCATTTTGTTAAGTAATTTTATTACATAATTATTTCTTGTATTAAGAAGTACTTCTAAATAGCGTAAGAAAAGTTATATCGATTGTAAGAAAAAATGGCGCTTCTACCAATCAGATGAACTTCTTTCCAGATCACGCATTGGCAGCATCCAAGGTTCCACGCCTACTTCCCAGCCGGAAATTCTTTTCCTTCTATTCTTGGTGATATGCTATCTGATGCGATAGGCTGCATTGGATTTTCTTGGGTGAGTGAGAAATTTTCTCAAGCAGTCTAAGAAGCTGTGAGTAAATACTTTGCAATAACTATAATTAGACAAGTCGCAGTTTAACGTGATAAAACAACGCTTTAAAACCACTTCGATTTTCTCACTGGCATTGGAAAGGATCACAATTTTTATTCCGCGTCGAATTTAAGTGATGGATCATGCAATTATTTACTTGACCGTTTCCAATGAAAATGAAATCTTATTTGTTTTAGGCGGCCAGCCCGGCCTGCACAGAACTGGAAACAATAGTCTGCGATTGGTTTGGTAATATATAATTCTCTTCCACTTTTATATTTTATCAGATCAATAGTGCGACTTTGCGAGTGATTGATTTACGGAGTGATTCATCATCTTTCTGAATTGTAGGCAAGGCGATTGGATTGCCTACGGATTTCTTATACTTTAGCGAAGGCAGTAAAGGCGGAGGCGTTATACAGGTGTGAAAGATTTTATATAAATATTTAAAATAATGATATAAAGTATCTTAAACCAGCATCTTTGAATCCACATTCATCTCCAATTTCAATTTTTCAAATTTCAACAAGTTGACAGAATTCTAGTTTCTTCCTCAAAGAAGTCTGGAATCTGCGATATCCGGAAAAAGTCAATACTCGACATTTTTTTTAAATATATCAAGAAATTATCTCATTACTTTATATATAAAAGAATTACAATAAGATCATCGGAAAGTAAATATTTGAATATATGAATATTTCATATTTTTTATCAAAATTTTTTATTATTAGGATAAAGTATGAAATATCTCTAAAGTATTCATCTCATTTAAATTCTTTTACGTGTAAAATGATGTAGATAAGAAGAATTGATCTGTATAAAAAATGAATATATATATATAGTTTACTTAAAAAATAAGTCGCTCTGTCGTTCTGCAGGATCCACAACAATAATATCCTATTTGTCCCGTAAAGAGCCACAGGAATTTTCAAATAAGCAAGAGCTTTGTCACTGTCTTTAATAATTTCCAAACAAACTGCTTATAATACTTTATGTGAACCACCCTGTACGTAGGGTTCAGCATCGGAATGCATTCTCGTGTGCATGCTGGCCGCTCGAGCACAAGCAATTGCGAGACTCAAGGAATCTCCTGCACATGCACACTTGGACGAGACCGCGCTGCTCGGCAAACTAATGGCATATTGTAGCCGGGAAAGTCATAGTTCCGTCGAGAAGGACGCAATGATATGCTTCGTAAAGCTGCGTATCCTTGAGCCCGACGAGAAAAGCGTACTTCGTGGGGAGACTTTGCGACAGGTGCGTCTAGATATTATTACTACAAGTTAGATATGACTATTTCAAAGATTCATATTATTGATATAAATTAACGTACTTAGTGCTCACAATGAGAGATTCTCCGGTCCTTTGCTGCACACGATTCGTGTCCTGAGTTAATTTTCTTGACTTTATTTAAATATTTAAAAATTATTAAGTGATTCTTATGTGTATATTTTAACAAATTAAAAAAACATTTAGAGTTTTTTATTTAACAAAATTGTATAGATATAACTACTTACTTAATGCTTCTGATTTTTCGAAAAAATAAGGACATGAATAATCAAATCGTGTATTAAGGATTAATTAAAATTAATATCATTTATATAGATGTTTATATATTTTTTTGATACTAAAAACTAAACAGTTAAACAAATTATCGTATTATTCTTAATTACAAAACAATGTTGATGTTATGATACTTAACCGTGATAAAATGTTAGAATTGCAAAAAAAAAATTCTATACATTTGTATAATATTGCAAATATCTTCGTCATTTTTCCGCTCGATTCTTGTTACAATATTGGTTTCAACGTGATTTGATTAAATGATAGGCGATCGAGAGTGACACAGCTGAAGGCTATGTTCCCTTTTTTGTCTCAACGACCCTCGGCACAACCGCATGCTGTTCGTTCGATAACCTTAGGGAAATAGGTCCGGTTTGTAAAAAATATCCAGGGGTGAGTATATATAAGAGGTTTAAATATATTAGATAAAAGATGTATATGTAAGAGATTTAGAATAGGGGCATTGTTTAATTTCTTTTTTTAATCGAAATCTTTATCGCATGCAGATTTGGCTTCACGTGGACGCCGCTTATGCCGGAAACGCTTTCATCTGTCCAGAATTGAAATACTTGATGAATGGGGTTGAATACGCCGATTCCTTCAATACCAATACCAATAAATTTTTACTGACGAATTTTGATTGCTCCTGCCTCTGGGTTCGCGACAGATTTAAACTTACCAGCGCACTCGTTGTGGATCCGCTGTATTTGCAACATACACACGCGGACACGGCCATAGATTATCGGTCAGTCAATTCATTTAACAGAATTTAAAAATTGCAGATAAGACTCTAGAAAAATCTTTTATTTTACTATCGTTTGAGTAATTTCTTATTCCGCATTGTTTATCAACTTCCAACATTTTGCCATTGAATTTAATTATTATTATATAATTTTGATTATAACTGAAATATTAGCAAAAAATATTAGTTCATACAAATGCATTAAAAAAAAAACACTAGATTAATATTTTATATAATAATTTCAAGTTGAAATAATGAAAAGTTCTTTATAGGCATTGGAGTATAGCGTTGAGCAGGCGATTTCGCTCATTAAAACTGTGGTTTGTAATGAGAAGCTACGGAATATCCGGGCTACAAGCTTATATCCGAAATCACGTCAAACTTGCTAAAAGATTCGAGGCATTCGTCAGAAAGGATTCTAGATTCGAAGTTTGCAATGACGTTGTGGTAAGAGAATTTCTCGTATATTTGCTCTCCTGTATTGTTCGTGTCATCATTTGTTTACTACGCTCATTACAGCTGGGCTTGGTATGCTTTCGCGCTAAAGGCAGCGATAAATTGAATCAGAAATTATTGAGCACTATTAATGACTCAGGAAAGATACACATGATCCCGGCGCGAGTAAATCAGCGTTACACAATACGTTTCGCGCTATCCGCACCTCATGCTACTGCCAGAGATGTTGGTAAATTATTTTTATAATTTTATAATTTATTCAAAAAGAGACTCGTCTTCCTGAATTTATGCTTAAAATAATATACGATATTTAACTTTCTCAATGCATCACAAGTTTTCTTGAATACTTCATTGAAGATTTTGTGATAATTATAGTTCAGCTCATCATTTCTATCTATAACTAGTGTATCATGTGTACAAAATATTAGATAAATATAATACAAATATATTATTTTTATCTAATATTATTACATATTCTATAATTATGGATTTTCTTCATTTGCATATTGTATAAAAAAAATATGTATGTATTGTCTTGAATTAATTCTGTGACATTTAAGACACGGCGTGGAGCATTATAACGGACTATCTAAGTGAATTATTGGAATTCAATGTAAGTTGGAACATAATTATATTAAAATGTTAAAAAAGAATGTTTGTACATAGTCGAATATTTGCACATCAGGATGTAATGGACGAGTTAGCGGACATTCGCGAGAAGAAGAGGAAGGCTACTTTGGAGCAAAGGAGATCTTTCTTCGTGCGCATGGTATCTGATCCTGCGATTCAGCCAGGATTCACGAAAACTCCGAACAGGACAGGAGCCAAACTCGACACGCAAGCAACAATTGGTGGTATCGGATCGAATACTCATTCCGGAACGTAAGATAATTATATTTCAATTATTATAAAAATATATGATTGATTATATAATTAACACGATAATAAATATAAATTAATACAATTAATATAATTAATTTATTAAAATTAAATTCTAGCATATATAAGTAATATAAATGTATACAATTTTTTTATTTAGGAAATCCTGGATATCTTGGCCACTTGCTTATCTCATGCAGGCGAAAGAAGCTGCTGATACAAGTGAATTATCGCTCAGGTATTCTTCTATTTATTCTAATTTGAACATTTATTATTAACTTACATTATTTCTAAAATGAATAGACTATTCATGTTTTCAAAGAGTTAATCATACACTCATAAAAATATTTTTTGCTCTTAATTATTTTTTACGTAAAGATACAATTCGCGATTTTAATGTTTATTTTAAGACTAATTCCAAATTGATTTTTTTTTAAGAATATTTAAAAATTAAAAAATATTTAAAAATAATAATTTAAAAGTAAGTTTTTTCGTCATACAGTTTGATTGATCGGATACAGATGAAATTTATTTATTGTCGCATTTAGAGTTATGTAGAAAATTTTATTGCGACACATGTTCTGAGAATACCGCTATCGTACAGATGACAACGTAATGCAATGTAACACTATACTTGTATACAGCAGTTCCGATATCACATGCCGCTATTATTTATAGGGACAAATAGTGTCTTTTCTCTTATCGTCACCATTATCGACCACTAACATAATGACATCTGACTCCATTGAATGTACGAGTTCATTTCAGAATGATCCATACGAAAGAGCACTGGGATACGAAACACGTCGTTATCTACTACCTTTGCGTCCGGTCAACTTTTCTTCCCCATCAATCAGAGCGAATTTTATTTGTTTCTTGTTTTAATCTCACGAATTCGTTAGAAAGAGCATCGTAGATGCGAAAAACGTAAAAAAATATCTTAAACCAACGAAAGTAATTTTATTGAAAGTATTTAATAACTCATGCGAACTACTTTCTAATTCAAAATGTTATATTTTTATGAAGATGTATTTAAGTTTATATCTCTCTTTTTTTGCATATGTAATTTTTTATGTTATCGTAAACAACTTTTCGAAAATGTTCGTTCGATTGATTTATGATTACAAAGGCGTAATATAGATGCTTTTTTTTGGAATTCCAACAAAAGTCAGAAAATATGGTCTTTATCGACTTACGTATCTTTTTTACATGACTAATATTAGAGAAATAAAACTTTTCTACATTATTTATAGATTGATCAAAGCAAAGTGATAAGACATACAAATATAAAATACACACAACAAAAAGGCATTAATTTTGCGCTAAGTAGCTATTTAAATAAGCAGCTAAAAAACAATAAACAATTTATATAAGCATTTTTGACATTTATATAAGCATTTATATAAGCATTTTTGAAAGTATAAGCTTACAATATTTAAGTTACTTACTGCAAATTTATGTTTGATTTCTTATATTACTTGTCTTATTCTTCTATTTTCTAAAAGACACGAATATGTAAAAATTCTTGAGACTATTATGTATGCGGTAAAAAGTCAAAGAAGAAATATTTCTTCACGTATGAAAGAAGCTTATCAATTTCGCTCCAGTCGATCTGCAATGCAAAAAAAAGACTTATTTCTAAAATAGTATGCAAAACATGTTTACGTAAGTGTAGGTATCTTAACAGCTCAATTTATGAAAATATAGCCAATGATTTTTTAGTATATAAAAGTATCATATAAAAATATAAGCTGCAATATGTTTGTCAAAATTCATTACTTGCATTTTCATTTAGACATCTTTCCTTCTACTTTAAAGAATGTTACTAATGAATATGATAAATGATTTCACTAGGAAATATTGCATGGAAAAAATATATAATTATAAGATAAAAATCATGCTTTCCGACTTTCATTGGAATTTAAAAAAAAGAATATCACTATAATAATAAATCAAGTAGACAAGTATTTTAGCAAAGTTGTTTACGACATACATAAAAAACTTATATACATAGACCTCCATAAAAATACAATATTTTGAATTGGAAAGTGGTTTGTAATCACTAAATACTGCAACATTTGATTACAGGGACCACATTTCCAATCTGCAATTCATATAAAAACACATATGTGTGAACATGTGCATGTACAGAAATTCGCGCGCGAGTATTTTTTTTATCTCTAGGCAAATTACATTCATTTTTACGTAAAAAAAATTATATTTTGTTCAACAATGTTATCGCTGCAAACAACATTATCTAATACTCTATTTCCGTTTTTTGTCATTATTTTTATCTTGATTTTCGCACGCACAGATTCCGCCACTTGGACACCATGGTACGCCTGAAGACCGGCGGTACCGGAAGTCGCCGCGATAGCAGTAACGGATGCAGCCCGGATCCGTCCCCGTCTGCTTCGCCCTCGCGAGGCAGATCGCCCAACGGCCGCGCGTAATCGCATTACATCGATCTTTTCTTTCTTCGTGCAATTTTTCCAAGGAGTCCTCTAAGCGTATAACAATCGCAATGAACGACTCTCTGTGCTCCGAAACCCCATCTGTGTGCTCCAAGAAAATAGACAGAAGGAAAATCCACTAGTTACGACTTTACATCGGGAACTGATACTGCCGACAATCTCGATATACAAGCCCACCTTAGACCACATATATAATTTGGGACAGAGGGAAATAATTCTTTATATATACATATATAAAACATGCCTAATATTTTCATGTGTCAAATTGTAAATATAATTATGGATAAGAAAAGAGAAATCTTATATTATATCTCAAATTATAATTACATATATTATTTAAATCTTGCAAAAATTATTTAGATCCTTTACATTAATATTATATGTTCTCGGTGTAAAAATAAAGTTATTGTAAAACAACTGAAGCTTTAAATTGATAATTATAATTATTAAGTCTGTCATTTTACTTATATATATATATATATACTATTTTCTATTAGGAATTTATATGCTTCAATCTTATTATCAATTGAATTTTGATTCTCTACAGATGTCTTTTGTATTATGAGATATATAGAATAATTATACGTAGAGTTTCATTCCAAATTCTGTCGCGAATTACAGCTTGTCTAAAATGGGCTTGAACACACTTTAAAGAACAAACTTTGTGTTAAATTGCTCATCAAGAGATAGAATCGATGAGATGTTGCCAAAATTGCCCCGTGGTATGTTTCACTCAATAAGAAATTAAATACGTTTCAGTCTCAACTGTGCGTCGTTTTTTTTAACATTCCCAAATCACAAAAACTAAAAAAAGGGAGATATAAAACTTGAAAAATATAAGAAAAATCTTAAAATTTTTCGAATGCTTTATGACTAAATTTCCGATTCTCATGAAAAAAAAGAAAATCCTTTTGATTAAAAAAAAATTCAAAATTTGGATAAAATATTAAAATCTTAAAAAATATATTAATACATATTATATATCATGTATGATTTTATATCTTTATATATATAAAATTATTAAAAATTATTTCAACTACTAAAAACAAATTAGAAAACACAATTTGAAGACATAGTTTTAAAACATTGCAAGAATGAGTCATAAGTTAAGAGTCGTAAGTATAAAATTATGTATATACGCTATGTGCGAGATAAGCACGTATCCAGACAACAAAAAGTGTCTAAAATCGAATCATAAGAAGGTTTTCTGTGTCTAAAAAACGATTTAAAGACGTCTTATGTCACAATTTTAGACTTTATATTGTTTGAGCACAAAAAAGTTGAAGCGCAATATGTAATCTTCTCTGCGCTCTACTATTTAATTGTTTTATTTGTCTACGTACTACGACCAATTTTAAAATTTTCATTTATGTACTATACACGAAACTGATTCAGTAAACAATGTCTGCGACATCCTTGACAGTGTTGGATTCGCTAATTTCGTTGAAATAACTACTATAATACAAGTAAGTAATAAATGCAAAAAGAATTGTCACCGATCAGAATGAATTTTAATTACTTCTCACGCGTTCATGAGCACCAAAGCTCTATCGAGATTTCAATTCGGAAAACGTTGGCTGCGAGTAGATCATGCGTGAAGGTGGCGATGAGAAAACGATCGGCATGTGTGTATGTGTGTGTATGTGTTACGAAGATTGAGCGGTGACCTGTCACCGCTTCCACGGGGTGTGTTGTAAATGTAGGTGAAGAGTAAATGTCTATTTATAACGATGGAGAGACGATGAGGATAAGGGACCAGCGGGGGAGAATTTACCCCCGTGCGCAGAACATGGCACCCTGTATGGGACATTTATTCAAACAGCGACCCCGCTACAACGTCATTGATGCTGATCTGCAACACTGACTTCCGAATTTTCATATTGCAAATATCGATTAAAGAAATATTCGAGAAAAGAACCGATCTTACGATTTAGTAAAAACACTATGGTCATTGCCAAAAATAGTTTGTATAGCGATACTTTTAATCGATAATTTAAAAAAAAATTGCGTTCATTTCGGTAGTGAAACGTTAAATGTGCAAAAAAGCTACTTTTGTTTGTGCTACGACTATAATGAGTCAGTAATAGCGAAAAAATGAATGAGAAAAAATTATCGATTTTTATCGTATAATACTAAAATTATTTAGAAGAATCCGTTCAAGAAGCGGCTTGCGTAATAATGCGCAAAGTTTATAATATATTACTGTGTACAAAAAAATTAAATATTTTGCAAAAGAAATTATTAATAAGATAACCACTAAATTTTTTGGAATGGAATCTCGTTCTAAAGAGAAAATTGAGATAGTCTTTTCAATATTTAAGAATGAGATTTCATTCTTCAGAAGTGAGATTCATTTTAAAAGTTTTAGAGAATACAGTTTGTTACAGTATTAGTCATGTTTTCTAACGTATAGAAACGTAATTTTAACGTATAAAAAAGATAATTAATATTCATATTAAATTTATTTATTATCAATTTTAGGATATTCGCGTTGAATATCAATAGATCCGTGTAAATTTATTCAGATCCAATTACCACGATGATTTTAGAATTTAGAATTTAGAAGATGCGTCACAGGACCGTACTGGTCAGGGAATTCCAAGGGAAATTCTCTCTCCCTCGTGATCGGAAAATCTTTGTTAGGAAAATAAATTTCATTACGCTTTCTCCCCAGTTTCCTGTCTCTCTCTCTCCACCTGAATTTTATCTACGTGATAGCAGGGGCGTACGGAGCCGAGGCGCGCATAAAACTGACCGGCGCTTCGGCAGATGCTACTAGTCTCTCGTCTGACGTGGCTCGTGGCAAATGTTCGATACGTACGAGGGAAAATCGCGCGGCGCTCGAGTTACGAGAATACGCGAGAAGAAGTACGCGCGATCGAGGGGGCCGATTTTCCGGCAAAGTGGAGCTTTTCGAGCGGTAGCGGAAACGAAACGTGAGTGGAACCGATGGGCCACACCGTCGAAACTCATCAACGTCGCCGTTCGCCACTCGTTCGCTTCAGAATTGCACCCCTTTCAAAGTCGCGTTTTAAAAATCTGCATTCGCTTACGTAAGAGGATCTGGCGTAAACAGTCGATTTTTCGTCAAAGAGTAATCAATTTTTCGAGTGGTAGCAGAAAAGAAATGTGAGCGTACTTTGGACGCTTCGTCCAAGTTCTTCCAAAGCTTCGTCCGCCGCTTGTTCCGCTTGGATTTTTTTAAAAGTTCCGTTACAAAATCTACATTTTGTTACACTTTATTAAAAAAAAAAAAAAAGAAAAGAAAGTTTCATTCACTGGAGAAAAAAGAATAAAAAATATGACCGATTAAAAATTACATTTACAGATTTTACGTTCAAGAGTTAAAAAAATATGACTTGTTCGTTATGAAATTCAAGTTTTCGTCAAACAGAAATTTGAGCTGAATATACGTGATTTTATTGTTTGTCCAAACTTACGTCTCCATAATATTTATCATGTGGTACCTCGTGTGTAATTAATTCAGTACACGAGCATCCCACGACGTTACTTTCATAATATTTTTGCGGATTATTATTAGACGCGTCGATATCACATTTCCTTTTGCTCGAAAGAATTAATAACGCCGCGAAGAGTCCTCGCAAAAGCGCGGAAGACTTGATCCTTTTCTAAAGCAAATATAGGAGGATAATAGCGAGAAGAGAGGCGCATCGGCCGCGCCGATAGGGACGTTTAAAAAAAAGAAAGTCACGAACGCATGTGCGACGTGTAGGTACGTCGCGTTCGTGCCTAATCAGGCGGGTGTTTGCACGCTCTGACGCTTCTTCGCGAAAATCGCTGCATTCCAGCCCGGGGTACTCTGGCATCATGAACATCGATGAATTTCGCGTGCGCGGCAAGGAGATGATCGAGTACATATGCGACTACATCCGCACGTTGGATGGCAAGAGAGTGACGGCGAACGTCGATCCCGGTTACCTGAGACCTCAGCTGCCGAAGGAGGCACCCTTTAAGCCGGAATCATGGGACGCCATCATGATGGACGTCGATGGCAAAATAATGCCCGGAGTGAGTTTGCGGTTGTAACGGGTTTGCCGCGATTATCGATCCCCCTTCTCCCTCCCTCTCTCTCTCTCTCTCTCTCTCTCTCTCTCTTGCAATTGATTTCAACCCCCTTTTCCGATATAAATAATGTTCCTGCACGTGAAAGAGAGAAAAAAAACAGATAAAAACCGTTTCTTCTCTCTCTCTCTCTCTCTCCCTCTTTTTCTCAGAGATTTACAAAACTAACAACGTGATATTTGATAGAGCAATCGCGTTTTTTCAGTTTTTTACCGATGAAACAAGTTTTTCCGAATACACTCTTTGCGAGAACTTGAGGAAAAGTTAAGGTCGACCAGTGATGTAAAATGTTTGTGATGAACGTGTATTATGTAAACTTTGTAAAAGAACAAACAATAGAATTCACAGTCAATAGAAATATTTTTCCAGCAGACAACAAAAAGTCCAAAATCGAGATAAAACGTCTTTAAAAAAAAAATTTAAGCCGTCTTATTTTCGAACATGCGTGTTGTCTGAATTAATAAATTTAAGGGTACCATTAAACACTTTCTATTCATGGCATTTGATATATATACATATATATTTTTATTTCAAATCGAAATTTAACATTAGGTAATGTCCAATTAAAAAACAAAAAGATACAGATTTATAAAAATTTCTAAATTGTTATTAAAATTGTTAGTAAAGAATTCATTTCATACTCAACGATATTAGAATTAATATACTCTCTAAAATTTGTAAAGTGAATCTCACTCTGAATAGTGAAATCTCACTCTTAAAAATTGGAAATTGAGCCACTTTGTTTCAAGACTAGCTCAATTTTCATTTTTTAGACTGAGATTCCACTCCAAAGAATTTAGAGAGTAAGAGGTGAAAATTAAAGTAAAATTTAAGGTAAAAATTAAGAAGATCTCGTAAATTAAGATTGCCCAATGTGATAGAAAATGTTTAAAAATAATTTTAATCGAGCACGATCGGTCGGCTGAACAATTGAAGGACGATGACAACGTCACAACATTTCGATCTCCGTTTCCGACACAGATAACGACTTTGAGAACGTCGCGTCGCGACACACGCGACTTTTTCACAAGCGCATACGAAGTTCGTTCTTAATCCAATGCAATGTTATCACGGTGACAATGAAAGTTGCTGTTGTCCACCGGCATTTCCGCCGTTCATTCTGTTGTCCCATTCCATTCTATTCCATTCTTCCCGTGGATAAATCAATTTCAGAACATAAAAGTAGGTTACTCGACTTGGAGGACAATGCTTTTTACAGATCACTCACTGGCAGCATCCACGATTCCACGCCTACTTCCCGTCCGGCAACTCGTTCCCCTCAATCCTGGGTGACCTACTGTCAGATGCGATCGGTTGCATCGGCTTTTCGTGGGCGGCTAGCCCGGCTTGCACCGAGCTCGAGACAATCGTGTTGGACTGGTACGCTAAGGCGATCAACCTGCCGACCGAGTTTCTGTCGGAGCAAAAAGTCGGCGGCGGCGTGATCCAGGGTTCAGCCTCCGAATGCATCCTGGTGACGATGCTGGCAGCGCGAACGCAGGTTATCAAGAAGCTGAAGGAGCAGGAACCCAATAAGGAGGACTCGGCGTTTCTACCGAGATTGGTGGCCTACTGTTCCACGGAGTCGCACTCGTGCGTAGAGAAGGCGGCGATGATAAGCCTGGTGAAACTCCGAGTGCTCGAGCCGGATGATAAGGCCGCATTACGTGGCAAACGACTCGAATTAGCCATCAAGGAAGACGTGGAGAACGGTCTCGTGCCATTCTATGTGTCCGCCACTCTGGGTACCACTGGATCCTGCGCTTTCGACAATCTCGTGGAGATCGGGCCCGTGTGCAAATTGTATCCTAATATCTGGCTACACGTGGATGGCGCTTACGCCGGTAACGCTTTCATCTGCCCGGAGATGAGGCCATTTATGGACGGCATCGAACACGCCGATTCGTTCAACACGAATCCCAACAAGTGGTTGCTGGTGAACTTCGACTGCTCCTGTCTCTGGGTGCGCAATCGAGTGAAGCTCACATCAGCACTGGTCGTCGATCCACTCTATCTTCAACACGCTCGCTCGGGAGAGTCGATCGACTACCGTCACTGGGGTATCCCGCTTAGCAGACGATTTCGAGCGTTGAAACTCTGGTTCGTTATGAGATCGTACGGTATCAGTGGCTTACAGAAGTACATTAGGAATCACATAAGGCTAGCCAAGAGATTCGAGGCGCACATGAAGAAAGACAAGCGCTTCGAAATCTTGAACGATGTGCGAGTCGGCCTGGTGTGCTTCCGATTGAAGGAGAGCGAGGAGATGAATCAGGAGTTGTTAGCTAACATTAACGCTTCCGGTCGGTTACACATGATACCAGCTCGTGTGATGGGCAAGTATATCTTGCGTTTCTGTGTGACAAAGGAGGATGCGACCGAGGACGATATCGATTATGCCCTCAGCGTGATCGAAGAACATGCTACGGAGGTGATGCTGGCTCACTACGAGGGCACGGAGGACGAGTACAGAGCGAAGGGCCCGAAGAGTCCGAACGCTCTCGACAAGAAACTCGTCCGGAAGTTCAGCTTCACCAGGAGCGTCACCAGAGACGTTTACAAGAGATCCATCTCCAAATCTAGCCTACACGACGGCGCGACACCCATTATGGTCGTCGACGATAATTCGCAAGTCGACGCCATCGACGACGACCGTTTCTGTAATAGCAGGTAAGCTATTTTGGTTTCTAAACAAATTTGAAGTTCATATTTTTTGCAAAATACGTCAATGAGATTTTATTCTCAGTTTTATTTATTTATTTTTTTTTATTTTGTAATAAATTTTATTATTTTTATCTTCTATTTAAATATGATGACAGAAGATAAAATAAAATTTCTTTTTTATCATTCGACTAAAAAATTTTAAAAGCTCTTGGTCAGTTTCTTTTGTTGTCAGCTTGATAATAATAATATAAATATTATAAATATAAGTAAACTTTTTAAAATTAACATATTGATTTATTTTTGAAGCCACAAAACTATTTTTTTAAATTTTAATTATTCATGAAATATTAATTTCAGATCGTGACGATGTCGATGACGGTCCCCAGCGCCGACTCGGGACGACGTAGATGATAATAAAAAGGGCCCTCGCTACACGGCCGTGTGATGCGAAACTCTGACGGCCCACCGTCGTCAATTTACCGATTCCCGAAGTCGCGTTTGTTGATAAGGACCGACTATCACCGATTACATCGTCACGTGAGTGTTTAGTCAAATTATTCGTCACCGATCAAGTTCACTAAATACCACCAAAAACAATCGCTCGTTTATGAACGATGGATCGGTCGTATATTATCTCAAGCACGAGTGATTCTTCGTGGCAACAAATTGCGTCAATGGCATATGAGATATTGAGCCAAGTTTTGCGATAAAGTGTGAGCTTCTTAAACACATTTTAGACAGTCTGTAATAAGCGACAGAATTTGGCTTAAACAATTTAATTACGAACGCACATACATAATGCAAAAAGAAATTCGAGTAGTATAAGCTTTTTTTATTATGATCGAGTTTTTATAAGAGGATGAAGATTTTTATTAAAATTATAGATAGAATTTTGCCGCACACAGAAATTCTGTTCCGAGCTACGGAAGGTCTAAAGTGGGTTTTAAAGGCGGCTGCGCGTACAGTTAACGTAGTCGTTTGATCTATTTTGGTATATACATACATATATATATGTCTGTATAAGCGATAGAGAGAGAGATGAATCGATGTACATATATAATACGTGATAATGACTGCCGATGCACGCACAGACTCTAATAGTTTTATATAAAACGCTAGTGAATAATTAAAGTGTATCGATCTCAATAGAATTACAAGTGAATTAATAGCAAACGATTATACTGATCCCAATGTATACCAGATATATCAGAATTCTATTTTTTTTTGTCATCAATATTATAATCAAAACTGCAAAGAAAGATGTGTCAATGTTGGATACATCAGGAAGGCATCAAGTGACTTGCCGCTCGGTGCGATTGATCTGTAGATCAAGCAGCATGTCACTCGACGACCTATTTGAGTGGAGCATACATCAATATTACGTTACATTTAGAAGCTACTTAAGTTTAGATACGCGAGACAAAATTTCGATTTCAATTAATAGAGAATTAATTAATGAAAACATATTGTTTAATGATGAGTGTCGTTATTGATTAAAAATTAATACGTCATGAAAAATAACTGATAATTCATAAAAAAATATCCAAAATTATAAAAAAAATTATAAATTATAATAACTGAAAAGATATATCTTTTGAGACACTATATATAATAAAGTAAAATTGTATTAGATTTTCAACACGTGGATATATAGTGTACGTTATTCATTAATTCGTATAATTGATCGGAGTACATCGTCGCATCGACCAATAAAAATAGATTTTATTTTAGTTATAGATAATCCTTAAGATAAGAAAATCATGAAATAATACTTGGGAAAATAAATATATTTGCAAACAGAAAGATTTACAGATTTAGATCGATAAATTTACAGGTCGATGCTTAATACAAATATATCGATGTGTATGTACGTTTGTCTTCGATGACTTGCTCCGATTTATAAAAATTAATTTCGATACGTACAAAGGTAATACAAGAGAATTACCCAATTACATTATAGAATTTTACGAACATGATAAGTAGAATGAAGTATTTATTTCATATGTACAGATGTTAAAATAAAATTAAAATTCTTAAAATAACTGAATTTTTTTCATCTCCAAACTCTACTTAATTTTAGCTATAGATATTCATTTTTCAAATAAAATTCTATATCAATAATTAAATTAATCGTATTTGTAGCTAGAGAACTTTTCAATCTATAAAATTATAAACAAAATTCGATTTTAAATTGCAGCACAAATTTTAAGTTAAATAAGTTTCGTTTTACTATACTTACAAATTTATATGTTAAATTAGTAAGTTTATAATTTCCTAAATGTAAGAATAAAATATTATTTAATTCGATTTTTTTTATTTTATTACATGATGCATTGTTTTCCTTCTTTCTCTCTTTCTCTTTCTATTTGAATATTTCATTTTTGATATAAGTAAAAACAGCCTAAGGGAAATTCAAACATAAAACATATTTATCATGTATAAATTTATTTATATAAGTGAAATATATAGTAATATATTGCATAATAATGTATGCAAAATTATTGAACAATTAATATAAAAAATTAAGATCAGTAAAAAAGATCTTATTTTTACGTTTTACATTTATAACCTTAAATATATATAACTGCAGTTGTATATATTATAAAACTATTACTTTTATTGTATGTTGTTGAAAAAAATAAATATAATTATATAGTTAGTTCATATATAATTATAACGGTCAATTCATATGAAGATCAAAATAATATTATCACTACATCTGTCCACACTGAGATATCGTCACAGGAATCTTTGGTTTATTATTTGGTCCAGTAGGAACATTTTCTACCTTTCTCATGACAAGAAGGCCATCAATAACTCTACCAAAGACAACGTGCTTGCCATCCAAGAAATTACACTTGGCACACGTGATGAAGAACTGACAGCCATTGGTATCCTTGCCACTGTTTGCCATAGACAACAGACCAGGTGAGTCATGTTTCAATGTGAAGTTTTCATCAGGGAATGTTCCACCGCTGTAAATGCTCAACACCCCAGTACCATCGCCGTTGACAAAGTCACCACCTTGTATCATAAAGTCCTTGATTACTCTGTGGAAGATGGCACCTTTAAAACCCAACGGAACGCCATCCTTTCTGTACTCTCCGGTGCAAAACTGTCGGAAGTTCTCCGATGTTTTTGGACAGACATCCTCGAATAGCTCAAAGATCATGCGACCTATCTCCGTGGTTCCCACCGATACGTCGAAGAACACGACTGGGTTATTGGGGTTTCGCAGCTGAGCCTGAATCTGGTTCCAAGTAGGCATGGTTACTCAGGGTGCTTTTTTATCTCTAATTTGCTGCAAACTTGTAGTAGAATCCTTGAAAAGCTTTGAAACGTGGACGAATGATTCAGAGAAAAATGTCTTTCCTATCTGTGGAGGATCAACGCAAGTATAACCTCAAATACTGTTATAAGGTTAGGTTTCCTCCGGAATGATTTTGTGGCGCACAATTCGCACAAAACGGCTAAAACTGGTGTCCTGAAGCAAGGAACGAAAGACGAGCTTCGAGCTACGATTTACAATACTGTAAAAGTATCTCAACGTAAACACACCTTTCCGCGATCTGAAAATTTCCGTGATACCGCAAGATCGGTGGCACGGAACGACGAGAGGAGGTTAGCGTTCTGCGATACGTTAATTTCCTGGATAATTAGAAAAAAGTCACTCGCTGCGTGACACACGTTTTATATTATTGCGGAATGATTAATAATATGAATGAAACGGCACAAACGAACACCAGACGCGTGGTAAACATGCGTCGCAGTGGTGCTCATTTCGATTGACTTACCTTACTCGGCGATGAATCTCAGCGACAGAAAGAGATTCCAACAATAAATCTCAAGTGACGCATTTCCCTCTTCTTTAAAATATCCTCGTAACGACTCGAAATGGCACTCGTCGAGAGACTTTGAATTAAGAAGCAACGTGACCGGCGTCCGTGAAAAACTACCCGCGCTAATTACGCATTGGTCGCGTTCAGTAGACTCAACTCACAACTATTGCGAAGCGGAGTGTATCTGGGAGAATACACCAATAGCAGCGAATGCTAACGCGCGTGGAAACACGGATCCGCTCCGCAACAGTTGAGTCTGCTGAACGCGATCGTTGTTGTGTACTGCCGGTAATGGCAAGGTCACGTGACCGTACGCGCGAATTTCATTCTCCACGTGTCGCGATATTTAGCCTAAATGCCTAATAATTTAAGCCGGTATTCATAGTCTGTTTTTACTTTAAAACTTAATTTTCAATCTTTAAAAATGAGATCTCACTCCTTAGAGTGAGATTCACTTTAAAATTTTCTTATCTCTTTTCGTTTTTATATCTATTAAAAGTTAACAACAATAAAAGTTACAACAAACTTGAAAAGACACATGATTGTCGATAAAACAGTCGCAAAAAGGAAAAAGACAAGAGATTAAAAGCAAGAAACGGAAAACAAAGAGCACATTTCTTTTTTTATTCCGTATTTTCTGTAGATTTTATTTTCTGCATCATATTTCTTTATCAATTGTTGAAACTGATTTCAATAATTGCACATACACATATATATATATATAGAGAGAAATCGACAATCATCTGTTCAATATGCAGGCAAAATAATTTTCATCATGATAAAAATCATGGTAATTTTTACTATGATTTTTATTTAATCTTACAATATCGTACACTATCACTTATCTCAGTGCCTTTTAAATTAATTTTACTTGTTCATTATTTTACCTAATAACTTTATTACTAATTTTATGTATTATAAAATTTATATGAATATATAACATGAACAGAAAAATATATAAAGTTACAATAAATCAAATTACAATTTTTATTTTGTTTTCGCGATACAGCATTTTTTTTCATGACAAGAGAAAGAGGAACATCTTTATGGTATTTTGCTTTTTATTCTTTCATTGAAAACGTTTTAATACATATATTTAAATTTTAAATGTATCTGTATTCAAAAATAAATTGTAATATTTATTGAAAATATAGAGAGCGATATAATTTATTAATTCATTAATAAGTAATCATTGCTTTACGAACAAATGAAAATGAAGATATAGAGAAAATAATTTAACTATATTTAAAATAATATGTTATGCATTTTATAATCAGTTAATTATTTAAAAATAATATAAAAAACGTTTAGAGATAAAAATAAACATTTAGAATGTTGTCCAAAAATATAATCTATATGTCTATCTTCCATTTAGAAAATATAAGCGTCTTATGCGTCTATATGTCATTAATACAAATTTAAATTAAAAGCAAATAAGTATAATTAGAATTTATTTGTCAATTTAATACAGATACAGTTGGATAGCAAAAAGAAAAAAATCAAATTTCTCTTACAACCATCTCTCTCTCTCTCTCTCTCTCTCTCTCTCTCTCTCTCTCTCTCTCTCTCTCTCTCTCTCTCTCTCTCTCTCTCTAAGGTCTATCTTAACATTTATAATTTTTCGTTCAACTGGAATAAAAAGTGATTAATCTCTTTATTAAATTAACTGTTATATCATAGAGACAGATTTTGTTTTTTTTTTGTATGTATACTTGCGCATAGTAAAATTTTTTAAGAATTTCCGCATACATCGTATGGAAAAAGTGTCTTTAGTCAAATTGGCTGAAACTGTGATATTCTGTAGATTATGAAATGCTGATCAAAAGTTTCCTTAGGCCAAAGCATAAAAACAATTTTGTTGGCATTATTCAAAAATTCTATTTAGGGTTTAATCGAACTATCTTTATCTACTAAACTATTCGTCTTTGGTAACTTAATGCTTTTATGCACAAAATAATAAGTTGAATCAATTGATGTACAGAAAGTACATTTAATCCAAGCCACTTTTTCATACGATTTATGCGGGTTCTTTTATCCAGAAATATCATAAATTGTTGAACAATTTTGTAGTATATATTACAAAAAAGTAAATAAAACATAATTCCAAAATTTAAAAAATTGTAAGACACATTTAAATAAAAAAAAAACTAAAAATATATACACACATATATACATGTATATATGTGTGTGGTATGTATATATATATATATATATATATATGTATATGCAAACAAAGTCATATTATAGCATTTTTTTGGATTCTATAAATATGTTTGACCTATATAATTAACTTAAAAAAACTAAAATGTATATTGTAAATTAGGTTTATGTACAATAACTGTGCAATTTATGTACATTAACTTCTTATCAGAATCAGTATCTTGTTTTACTTACATACTTCTCTAGAAATTAAACTTGTTACTTGTATACAGGTGATAAATAAATCTTGTGCATCTTAAGTCACTGGTAAGGGACATTCATCAAGCACATACTCACACATACTTTCTATAGAGTCATTAATAGCATGTGAAATATCACAAGCAATATGCAAATGATAAAGTGGAAATGATAATTATATGTGTATCTTGATGTGTTCCTTCAATATAGTTTTGCCTTCAAATCTTTCTTCACAGATTTCGCAAATAAAATCGTCTCCATCGTCGCTGTCGTGATGATACTGTATAATAACATGTGATGTTTCGTCCGGTATTAAAGAATCTTGCTCGTTTTTAATATGATTCTTTCTCTCTTTCAGAGTTTCAACGTCTATAGACATATCTGCGTCACTTATCTGTACGATTTGACTGGAATAATTCTCATGACCCTGCGGATTTGGTATCGTTAGAACGGGTAACGATTCGTTCTGCTTCGATATTATATTTAGAGTGTTGTCCTGTTTAGACTCGATCAAATGTATCGTGGGCATATCATTTTGCCCGACTGTTTCATCGAGTGTATCAGATTCTGCGGACATAATGTTCGTTGCGTCGTTTTGCTTGTCTATAGCAATCATATCGAGAGGATCTGTCTGATCTTGTTCTACTTGGAGTACCTGAATATTCTCATCTTCTTTACCATCAACGATGAATCGTATATTGCTATGCTTGAGTTCGGCTATTTCTATGAAGCCATCATTACGTTTTTCTGCGGCAACTACAACATACGCATTGTTTTGCTTTTCGTTTATATCATGCATATCATCCGATTTATCAGCTGTGTCAGTGATGGACAATAAGGCTTCGTTTTGCTCCGCTTTCTGCATAAAGTCCAAATTCTGTTCCGTCTGTGTGTTCACGTTACATGATGATGACTTTGATGACTTTTTCTTTACTGATTTCGACTTTGGAGAGGCTTCGTTATTAGTTTTCGCCTTTGCTTCAGCTATCATCTGATCCGAATGCTTAACGATATGCGCGCAGAGTTCGTCGCGATCCTGATTCAGAGCGCCGCAAAGCGGACACTGATACGGGGGACTTCCTTCCGTTTCGTTTTTCCCCGCTGCGTGAACCCATCGAACATGTTCGCGCAAGACTACCTTCTGATTAAAAGCCCTCGAGCACAATGGACACACGTGCGGTCTCTCCCCTGTGTGAATTCGCTCATGCTTCCTCAAAGTTCCACCGTCTCGAAACGCCTTCCAGCAATATTTGCAGCCGTACGGTCGTTCACCAGTATGTGTACGATTGTGTATTAAGTACCCTTGACGAGACGAAAACGTTTTCGAGCAGGTATCGCATTGAAAATGGGCCGGACTTCCAGCGTGCGTTCTACCGTGCTCCCAAAGACCCTGTCGTGACACAAAGCTCTTTCCGCATTCCATGCAAGTAAATGGCGAATCTCCAGGATGTACCGACAACCTGTGCTCGTCCAGCTCGTTCTGTTTTTCAAACTGCGAGCCGCACACCTCGCACGAGTGAGTCTTTTTGCGATGAATCCACTGGTGGCGAAACATCTTCTGCTTGGTCGTGAATTTCTTTCCACATTCCGAACAAGCGTGCTTACCCCATTTATTGTTAGACACACCTTGTTCGATGTTATTTTGCATTATTTTCTTAGTGCAGGTGATTTGATGAGTCGTCAAGTGATTCTCGTCTTGAAATTGTTTGTCGCAGTACTCGCACTCGATCGGCATATTCCAGTTGTTCTTCGAAGCATGAATCTTTTCGTGAGATGCTAAAGCAGTCGCACGGGAAAATTTCATTCCGCAATGTTTACATATGTACTGCTTGCTATTATTCATTTCGGCTTCTGCGTAATCTTGTTTATTCGCATTATTACATCTGTAAAGCGTCTCGACTTTGACTATCCCATCGGGAGTGTTGAACGAATTTATCGTTATGTTATATTGTTGACTGTTATTTACAGAATCATTGATATTATTTTGCTCGGTATACTCGCTAAATTGCGTCATTTCACCATTGGGCATCACTGTAAACTCTTGCAGCGTATCCATCTTGGCATCCTGACTCGGCATTGTGGTAACTATCGATTGTCCGCTATTAAAATTGTATGATGAGACCGGCCATTGAACTTGACATACATCATAGTTTTGTACAGACTCGACAGATGAAGAGGATAATACCACTTGAGAAGTGTTCTGTGAATCAGGCGGATTTTCTGGCCATTTTCTGAATGTCTCTGCTGGCTGGGATATATTATTACTCTGAGACTGCATGATGGCTCGTCCCGCAACATACGTGTGTATCTTCATGTGATTGGATAAACTAGAAGGCCTCTGGAAGTCCGAGCCACAGATGGTACATTTGTGTGGTCGTTCAACATGTTGTGTATGTGCCTGTATCGTATGTGATTGCAAACTCTGCTTGGAACGAAACAAGTTACCACATGTTCTGCATGCATGAGGACGGTCCACTTGATGGCAAACCATATGATTATTCAAATCAATCTTTCTTTCAAATCTCTCTCCGCAAGTAGTGCAAGATAGCTTGGACGTTGATTGACATACAGTCTGATGTTCAACTATTTCCTCTTGGGTAAAGAGATGTTTACAGACCGGACAACTGATCTTCTTGTCCTCGAAGCATGGATACATACCGCCCAGTTGACGTAGAGCTTCCACAGCCATGGACTCGTCGTCGCCTGATGTATACTGCTGCTGTTCCTCCTGCTTGATATACATCGGATACACTACCTGAGTATCGTCCTCCTCTTCCGACTGTTCCGCAAGGATCTCGATGGTACCTTGAGACTCTACGATGTCAGTACTAACAGTATTACTAACCGTGACCTCCGTAAGGCCTTCCTGGAGAACACATTCGTCGACCTGCTCGCATATCTCCTCATGAGATATCATGTTTTCCTCTATGGCATCGTGCACTTCACCAAGGGGAAACGTTACGTAATGCTCTGCCTCGTGAGTTTCCATTCTGCTTGTTATTTAAATTACAATTATCAACATATATTAACAAAACGTATTGTAACGTGCACGACGATGCTCGAGGGAACCTAGTTTCACCTCAAGTTAGGTCTTCTAGGTTAAGTTGGGGTTTATCATACCTGGACGTCGCGTACTCGTGTTTATTGTTCTGTTAGACGTCAATAACACGTCGCAACGATTATCGTGCACGATTTGCAGTCACTGAGTAATATATATTCCTTTTTTCGTTCTGTGGGAATACGAATATCGATATCAACCGACATCAACCTGGAAAGAAAGAAAGCTTTACGTACAGTTTTACATACGATTTATGAGAGCGTATTTGCAGTGATTTGAAGATGCATACGACGTGCGCACAACGTGCGGAGAAATTTCCGAAAGAATAAATCAAGTCATTTTAATGATTCAATTAACACTGTCAGCTGTAGTACTTGCGAGGTTATTCATGGAGTAGTGCCCCATATCGAGTACTGCCTGAAGTTGCGCGATAGTGAACAGTCTTTCGATAGAAGAACGAGAAACTCTCGATACTTTCAAATAATTAAATATCGTAATTATATATCCTCGTCCGTTGTATAATATCGATGCGTCTGATTTTTTGGAAAGACTTTAACTAGGAAAGACATACAATAAATAATAAGTAATAATTAAAAAAATTTTGAAAATAATTTTCTTTTATACATTATATTTACAAATTATATTTCTTGCTGTTGTTTAAATGAAAATTACTTGCTACGAAGAACTATATATAGAAAAAAGAGTAATAAAAAAAATTAATCTGAGATATTTTCTTAGCTCTGCATTTTATTTTACACTTCTAGCTTCAAAGTGAGATGGATGGATACATATATGAGATCTCAGAAGAAGGAAAACTGGTATAAAGTACAAATAAAAAGTGCAAATAAAAGGATTAAGTCTCTTATCGCAAAGAGCGGCAAACTTCGTAGTATTTATCTGATGACATAAGTTTCAAAGGTTATATTTCTGACTGACATAAGCATTATTACTGTGAGATTGTAATTATAACAACTTTCTTAAGTAATGGCAACTTTTGATCAGCAAATAATTACACTCATAGATAATAATTGATGAGCACAGTTTAATAATTAAATATATCTATTACTAATTATTTAATTCTATTAATTAATTCTATCAACATTCGATTGAAATTCATGTTATCATGAAAAACGAGAAGGAAGAAACTTTAGCAGGATGGAAAATTATATGGTGGTTATTCAAATTATTCGGTCTTCCAATTACCATTCCTTGGTTGGTGTATCATTTTTATGATATTATGCTGCAAAAGCGGAAAAAAATAGCTCTTGATAATAAGGTAGTATCTTGTGAAGTTTTTGAAAAAATTTGTTATAAGTATAAAATATATAAAATATAAGCAAAATATATTTCACAAAATATATATTTGAATATTTCTGTGGGTATATTTTTGTTATATTTGATTTAATTCAGGTTGTTATGATAACTGGCGCTAGTTCTGGCTTAGGAGAAGCTTTAGCTCATACATTCTATAGCTTGGGTTGCAGAATTATCTTGGTATCTCGTAGAAAAGAGGAATTGGAGAGAGTAAAGAACGATTTGATGAATACTCATCAAGTATGTAACATAATACACGTTTCAATAGACAAATTTATTGGATATCAATTATTCTGCTTTCCTTTTAGACAGTTCCAACATATCCACCTATTGTTTTATCATTAGATTTAACTGATATTAATAACTTGAAAAATAAAGTGTCAAAAATTATAATGGTACATGGCAGAATTGACATTCTAATTAATAATGCTGGTATTTCATATAGAGGAGAAGTTATTGACACAAATGTTGATGTAGATATAAAAGTCATGTTATCGAATTATTTCTCTCAGATTGCATTAAGCAAAAGTAAGTATATTACTTAAGAGATTTATATAGACTACTGTATATAGGCTCATAATTTATTATTGATTTACAGTTGTTCTGCCATACATGATAGAGCAAAAGTCTGGTCATATAATAGGTATAAGTAGTGTACAAGGGAGAATTGCTATTCCATTTAGGCAAGTATCCAGTTATAAGTCAATATCTATTCTTTTTTCGGCGAATTGCTTAATTATTAATTTTTAGATCTGCATATGCTGCATCTAAGCATGCATTACAAGCTTGGTATGATACTGCAAGAGCAGAGCTATGTGACAAAAATATAAAATTCACGGTTGTCAATCCAGGATATATTAAAACATCTCTTTCTCTTAATGCCTTGACAGGAAACGGGCAAGTTTATGGAAGTAAGTAACTATATTCTTAACAGAAATGTTAAATATCTTAATACATCCTCTCCATATGTGATTTTTTAATATACGTTATTTTATCATAGTAATGGATAAAACAACTGAAAGTGGTTTTCAACCAAAGTATGTAGCTGAATGTATTTTAAAATCTGTATTGAAGCAAGAAAAGGAAGTTACTATTGCATCATTTTCTCCAAAGTGTGCTATAATACTTAGAACTCTGTTCCCTTCACTTTATTTCTGGATTATGCAAAAGCGTGCGAGAAAATTAGCACGAGACAAATAATATTATTTTATATATAAAATAAAAAATATCAGAAATCATGTAATTATATAATTTAATAGAGGTTACGGATAAAATTTTATAATCAACTTTCAAGTTATTATGTTCATTCATATATATGTACATGTATATATATATATGAAAGCAAGGGATAGCAGTTAAATAAAATACACTATTCAAAAGTATATTTTATTTATATCATAGCCACTCTCTGACTAGTGGAGTATCTTTACATTATGTACACTTTATTACTATGAACTTTTAATTGGAACTGTGTGTGTGTGTGTGTGTGTGTGTGTGTGTGTGTGTGTGTGTGTGTGTGTGTGTGAAAAGGTATCGAGTGTGCTATCCATCTCTTGATATAAGGCTTATAAAATCAATAAAATTCTAATATTTTAAATGATAAAGATCTCAATTATATACATTCATTTAATAATTATTTGTAAAATATTCGAATGTTATAATGTAAATACAGGATTATATGTAATTAAATGTATGATAAAAATATATAAATTGTTCACAAGAGATAGATAGCACATCTATTTATAGTACTTTTCAATGTATTATTAAAATTATTTTGTAAATTGTTAACACTTCATTTAATTTTCTCTATTTATTTAAGTGGTACAAACTTACTTAAAATATAACAATTTTAATAAGACTTGAAAAAATATGTCTACCATAATAAAATCTTAGTTGTCATGACAGATTTAGCCATTCCAATATCCCATATATTGATCACATTTTCATGTCTTCCTTAAGTTGTATTATATATCTATTTTTTAATATAATAAAATAGATTATACAAAGAAACGTGATAAAAATTTATATTATATTATAAAATATAATTAAATGTAATATTAAACGTAACATCGAGCGATTACATATATTAATCATTATATAATATTTATGTAATCACTATGCAAACGATTCTGGTATGTAGTTACATTGTACATTGTATATAAATATAGAATGCAACTACAACACTGTTGAGACATACTGAAAAAACTGTAATGTATTTCAAATAAAACTTGATTACATTGTTTGCTATAATGTAATTTTTTGTTAGTAATAGTAAGCTTGTTCTGTGCAATAGACTTTCTTTTTTAGTATTGTAATTTGTTAATTTAATATATTGTATTTAAAGAAACAAGTCTTTAATAGAAATACGTTCACCATGTTCCTGCACTTCATATATAAAAACAGAATTCTTAGAACGAAATCCAAATGTATGGATTTTCAGATGTTGATCTTACAATTCTCGTTTCTTAAATTTTGTGCTATACTCATTACATAACGATATTTTAAAATATAATAAAGTATATCTGTTATCATCCTAAGGTTGATTTCTACAGCGATGTTCAGAATTATGTACATTGTTCATCTTTTGAGCTTCTGTGTTGATGTACACACAAACGAGAGAATGTTTCATTCGTACGATCATAAATTTTATATCACGTGATGAGAGTTCGTAATGTACAGAATTTTAATTTTTGTTATCGTTAAACATTTATAGGAATGTTTGCGACGCTATCTTTCATTTGACGGGATTAATGCAAATAAGTTTCGTATATGCACTTGTGATGAAAAAAGTACATATCTTATTCTATATTTATGATTAATAAAATAAAATCTAAAATTGAATTTTTATGATCAATATATCTTTCTGTGATATCTAATTCAACATAGATTGTTTTGTTGGGTGAGAAAATCTAGGCAATATATCCTTTGACATATCATACGTATTGTATTCTCTCTCTACCTATTTTATTTACAGTCTAAAAATACATAATGCTAAATTCATATGTTCTATTGTAAATTTAATCATTCTAAGAACACTTATGTCAATATATTTCTTTTTCTTCATTGTAAAGACTGCATGGTCTTTCCAGTTTTGCAATAGTTATTTTTGAAAATTTTGTCAAGATGAAGATCACAAAGAATAATGATCTCAAATTATATGCCAATATAAAAGCTTGGATAAAATCTGGCTCTCTTTACTTGTATTTATGTGGTTTAATCATCACATAAGCAGCATTCACCTGCGAGGTAGTATCAAAAAGTGTTATAAATCAATCGTCAAAATGAGAGAATACTTTGTGTCATAATATACCACGGCATGAGAATAAATGAGTTTGCATTTCCTTTCATTCAAGAAATTCTGTAGGCCTACTATTATGAAACTCGACATTATGTGGCCTACCTTATTATTTCATTCTGGCCTATAAATCAAAACCAATGCCAGTAATAATTTTTTTCACTTGAACGCCTGATATACTCTCCAGGCAGTAATACCGAAGGCTGCCAATGCAACAGTTGTATGAAGAATTCGTCTCCTCTTATCATCTTTCCTTACAAGAAACGTCGGAGACGATGGACCTAGAACAGCTAATAGTTCAACGTGCGGTAATTTGCTGGTATCAGTCTCTACTTGATACTGACAGCAGGGATCAAATTGCCAAGAGACTGTATATAATCCGCAGGTTATAACTGACGTAAAACCTAATGGACCACAGATGTATGGTCGATCGCCCCAAACTAATCCTGCAAGAGAGATATTTTAAAATATATTATTAATCAGCAATATATGTAATTTTAAGCCACAATGATAATTAACATATAATTGTAACACATATATATGATATTGTAATAATTTATTAAGAATAAATAAATATAACAATACAGATGTCCAAGATTTATAATTTTAGGCATAATATATACAATACTTGTAGTTTTCTTTGCTCTTAATAGAGGTAGGAAAAGGAAAGTAATAAGTGATGCTGATATATCAAGCCTAGACTTAAAAATCCTGGATATTTCTTTGTAATAATAATTGTAATAATATGCATGAGAGAAGACTTTTTATATAAATTAGACAAACCTGTGACGATCGCAGCAAGACCCGACAATGCAGCAGTCTTATGAAGACAATTTCCTACTGCTATCCATCTAGAGGTTTCATCACCTAATTTCGACGGCTCGATAACGATTAAACTGCATTCTGATTCTAGCGCTCGCTCTAACTCGTATTCAAATGTCTCGTGGGCATTTTCACTGTCGTATACTTCTCTGATAATGGCAACATTAGAGGATTCATCCCTAAAAAAAGAAATGTATGAGCTAATACCCAGGTAACATGGAACAAGAATGTCCCAGCAATGTTGTAATGTTACTGCAACATTGATTGCGTTCAGCAAATAAAAACAACCTGGCAATTTTTGTAAAACATTTTAATACAATTGATATTTATAAATTTAGATTCTGTGAGAAACTAAAGGAAAGACCAATCATATTAAAGAATTTTACAGTTGCAAAGCTGCTTTTGCTGCTGAATGCAGTTATTGCTTTAACGTTTCATCCTAAGCAGAATAACAAGTCACGATAACATCAAAATGACATTAAAATGAATCGGAAATGATTGAAAAATGACTTTTAATGATCATTTTGGAGTCATTTTGATCTTATTTTGACATCATAATGACTTGTTGTTCTGCTTGAAATGCTATTTAAGCACTTTCTAGTAGCTAATGTATTTTGCAACATAATTGCATTTGCAATATTTATGTAATTAACTACAGCGTGCCAGTGTCACTTCTATAAGTGCAAAACTTTTGAAAAAAAAAAATTGTTCTTATACAAAAGATTAAGTTTGTAATTTATTTATAACCTCATGTATAAGCTACATATAATTGCGATTTATGCATCATAAAGTGCCCTGTAAACAATATTAAATCCTTTCCTCTTTGAGATTTCTTCCTTTCATGTGTTATGTAAGACACAGATTACAGTTTATAGTCAATAGACATAAGATTTGTTTTGATTGCGTGCTAAGTCGTCTTGGCGAGATTAATTGTAAGATCAAAGTCGTGTATTTTGTGTGGTTTTGCGATTAGACGCTATTAATTAACACAATAACGAGATGAGATGCGTATACACACACACATACACACGCACATATATATATATATATATATATATATATATATATATATATATATATATTAAAGATCCGCGAAAGAACGATAGTGAAAGTGACAGAAGCCGATGTGAGCCGCTTCAACGAAGTTCAACGAAAAATTGGAGTCGCGACTAAAAATCTTCTCAGTGTTCTACAAAATCGCGTCGAATGTTGTCTCAAATGAAGAATTCAACATTCCTCGAAGTATTCGGAGTCACGCGAGGACCGGAGATTTATTAAAAATTAACTCGCCGCTTGCTGCCGCGGTGACTTTGAGGTTAATTCCGTCGCAATGGCGACGAGGAATCGCGTCGCCAAGACGTCGGTCCAGCGACGTATCTCTCGCGCGGATGGCGTCGAGACGCTGCGGACGACGGCGAAAAATAATCCCGTCTACAAACCTGTCACCAGCTTCATCTACCATCTTCACCGTCGATCCCGCAGATACTGAAACGGTGGTCTGCATCGGACCGGAAGAAAAAGCATGACTCGTTGAACCGGACGCAAAAATCAGCTGATGGGCGCGCGCGAGCGCGAGCGCGAGTCACTCGCGCGACTCCGACGGTTCCGGTGATTTTAAACTTTCTGTTGGATACGTCGGTGGCGGTTTAAACGTTTCGCATCCTTCGTTTCCGGTTACAAATGGATCCCGAAAAAGCAAGTGCACGAATTATTTCTCCGATTGTAATTTCTAACGTTAAACTTCCCAATCAGAAATGATAACGGCATCGATTCGATTGAGTTGTCGTATCACGGAAGCCGAACAAGCGACAAAATAAATTTCTATCGAAACGTAAGATATCTATAAGATAATTACTTTAGAAGCAGACGGAGGTTAATTAATTGTAGTATTTGATATTAATCATGCGAAATGTAGGTAGAAGAATCGATTGTACCTCCATTTGAACGATTACATATTTCGATTATCGAATGAATCAAAGTTAAATTTTCCAAATTAAATCTTAGAATAAGTCAATTAAAATATCTGTACAATTATTTATATGTTTCTGTGTGCAAAACAAAGTTTATATTTCAGAAGAAACATGGGAAATATTAATTTAAATAATGTAACCGCATTTAATTCTGAATATTGTAATTTTAAGCACGCGTATAATTATTATCGATTCAAATTTTATTATTAAATCAATTTAATTTAACTATTTAATTTAATTTAATTTCAATTGTGTGTGTTACTATTATTTTTTTCAAAAATTTATTGATCGGGGTTGCGCTACCTTTAGGTGCAATACTGTTTCTTTATGCCATATTTGAATTTTTCAACACACAAAGTGAACGGTTCAAATACACGTCACGCTCCGTTTTCTTAAACATCGGTTTTTGAAGATTCACGCGAATTATTTCAACAAAGAAGCTTGTAAGTCTGTTTCCCTACATTTCCTCTCATTCTTAATATTGAATGAAGATGTTTACGGAAAAGTGAGAAACGGGATAGAAATAAAGAGTGCGGAAGGTACAAACGAAACGAGCTGACTTTACAAGTACATGATATACAAGTACATGACTAATCCATTTGTTTCGTTCGTACTTCTTACGCATTCCGAGTTTCAAGCGTGAGACGAAATGTGCGTATCTACGTGAAGGAATTAGGAGGGAAAAAGGATGGCGTTATAGAAAATACTCTGAAAAAGTTAAGAAACGAATGATTATAATTTATCCCGTGCTCATTCAGGGTCGCTGCAAAATTGGAAATCATGAAATTGTTAATTGAAAATTGAAAACGATTAAGGAAATAAAGAAAAAAATCAGAAAATTTTTATAAAACTATCTAGAAAAATAAAATTCTGGACTTTAAAAAAGTTTAATATATGTACATTATATCAGAGAGAAAAGAGAACATGACGGCCCAAAACCTGTAAACCGTAAAATGCTGTCGCGCACTACTGAACAAAGTGGATGTAAACTACATAGCAAAGTCCACTTTTCTGAGGATACATACATCCACTTTTTAAGGCTGCAGATGATAAATCGATATTTGATTCGTATAATCGTCCTATATTTACAAATTGTGGATCAGAAATATTTATCTCTGCAATCTTACATGCGCGTGACATTTATTTCGTTTAAAAGTATTAACATATATTAAATATATTAGACTCATTTACACATTTATTACACACATTTTTTACAAATGTGCTAATATTTATATTTTAAATAATAAACTATATGAAAATTGCGTTTCAAGTATTTTATTTTTATTAAACACATTTTTATAGTTTATTTATTTTATTTGTTATTATTTTCTTATTACAATACTAAAATTTGAAAAGCATATAATGACAAAATTAATCTAAATTTCTTGTATAAGTACTTTAAGTATTTAAAATGCAATTATAAGTTTCATTGCGATGCAAAAATTAGGTGTTTTGTAAATAAGGGAACAATATATTTTGTTAACAATAAAATAAATTAAAAAAAGAGTTAATGAGCCGAGCTGGTTAATTATATGTGCTTGTAATTATAAATTTTTATATACAAAAATTTAAACAATGTCAAGAATTTCAATCCGAAATATTTTGTTTATTTACAGAACAATATAACCATGCAATTTCTGCATCGCAATGAAATTTTACATAATACATCTTGAATATTTAAAGTACTTATACAAGAAAGAGAGATTTTTGTAATTATCTTATAATATATATACATTTCCATACATCTTTATTAGAGCACAAATAAAAAAATACTGTTTCTAAATAAAATTATTTTTTATGCACATTCTAAACCATTGCTACATTTTTCATTTTTATATTTCATATATATATATATATATATATATATATATATATATATATATGGTTTAGAATGTGTAATATCACAATATTGATTTTATATATATTTCTTTACATAAATGTAAAAGTTAATAACAAGGACGTATCGATGAGTATAATTTAATTTGGTTAGATCAGGGACTTCACTTTTTCATTATTCACATCGATTTACACTCTGCTCATATGCTATTTTGCTATTTAATGAAAATGTATTTAATGAATATACATTTCTCTATTATATAACCTGTTATAAATACTAATAAATACAATTAAAAATGATGAAATCTAATTTATTCAAAAACTTTTCAAATAAGAAATAAAATAAAAAAATTTTTAAGTAATAAAATATTAAAAATAAAAACTGTCACGGAAATTCAAGAAATTTCAAGAAATTTCTTAACTTATTGTCAAGAAATCTCGGTCTTAATAATAATTTTTGGTCTTGTCTTGAAATCAATTCCCAATTTTTTATTTTGATCTTGTTTTGATTTAAGACAAAACCAAGACAAGATTTCTTAAATTTCTTGATCTTGATGAAACACTAATAGTAAGTAACAGCTTCAAATAATTACTGCCAGATTTTTTATTCTTAAGTAAACTTCATAATTTAAACTAAACGTATAATTTATAATTAAATTAATAATTTATAAATAAAATCGCTATATATATATTAGAGATAAGACAATATTCTGTCATTCTTTCTCATAAAAGAACAATGTGAAAAGTGATAACATAAACTTAAAATTGAGCTAAATTTAAACTAAATAGAAACTAAATTTGATTTATAAATAATTTAAACATATAATTTATAAACAACTTAATAATTACGTAATAAGCTCTGGCGAATTAAATCAAATTTCGAAATTGCCTATAATAGCCTATACTAGATGGATTTGCGTATATAAAATTTGTTTAAATGTTACAAATATAATATAGGGGAGACCAGGGCACCACGAGAGATATAATAAATATGTGTAGTTTTAGTAGATACTGAAAAAAATTATAAATATTGTACTTGCCACATATATGTTATAATATATATTATAACATGATTGCGAGTCATTTATTAGCCATAGTTGATAGTACGAATCGTTGGGCGCAGAATGACTACACAACGAGATTGATCGGAATTCGATTTCAGCGCTCCACATTTGCGGTTTTATCCGCTATTTTGACGAGCAAATTAATTTTTATAATAATATAAATATGTGTAGTTTTTGACGACAGTTACTATTTTGCGATAGAAACAAAAAGTAGTACAAATTGGAGTAGATGATAAAATACAATATAAAAAACAAAATATTCGAACTTACTGCACTTAATTTCTGTAATATAATAAAAAGTAATTTACTAGTAACTCTTGTAAGATAACTTTCCTAACTCTGATTATTTTGCAATTCCAGGAATCGCCCGCGAATTTCGAGCGAAACGGACGCGCGGAATGTCGATAATCGCGGAAGTTCAGGCGATTACGCCGTGGCGGCGCGATAGGCGGGGGACTACATTCGCGATCGGGCTGCGCGTAGGGACGCTTCGCATAGTGTGTTCCGCGGTCGGTCGGACGAGAGCGGAGAGAGTCGGCCGGGCGCGCAGATAGAATTAAACGGAGCGAGATCGCAGATGGACGTTCGCGCGAGCGCACTGTCACGGGCAGCGCGACGCTCCGTATCGTTGTCATAATTTTCCTCGTGTTGTCGTGTCGTGTCGTGTCGCGCGGATGTCGTCAGGTGTCGTCGTTCTCGTCGTTCTCGCGCGCGCATGCGTTTCTACTACGCGAAATTAAGATTTTACGCGCCCTCGCCGTCGCCGGATTCCGTCGCGGTTGACATTCGGCTGAAGACGTTTACAAAACGAACGCGGAATCATTCGCTGGTGTCAACCAGCGACACACCGAAGTGACACCCTTGAATTCGTGGGGATTTTACATGGGGGTTCTCCTCGCGTGAAATCGCGGGGGTGCGCGATAAATCTCGAGCGCTCTGAAGTGCACCGCGCGTGATCGCGATTCGCGGAACTGCGTGAAGTCCGGCACACGTGCGCCCGTCCCGCGTCTGCGCGGCGAGTGTCATGTTTTCGAATATTCGACGACGATGTTCGGCAGCGGTTGAACAGGTTGATGACTCGCGTGACATTCGGCGGCGTGAGCGGATTCGTGAGCGACGGCGTAAATCCACGTGCTCCACGGGAGTGTCGAGCAGCGGTACGTGAGCGGCGCGGAGAGGAGAGGCGAGGTCGCCAGTCGTGGCTGCCGCGCCGCCGCGCCGCGTCGATCGACGGGGAATACAACGAATACGTAGTACGTACGGGAGAGGAGCGAGTGTGTGTGAGTTTACGCGCCGTCGAGTGGGGGGTGAGGCGAGTGTTTCGTTTCGACCGGATCCGCGTTGCCCTGACAGTCGACGAGGAGTGTGTTGTACGTGCGGGTGTGTATATACACGGCTGCGCTGCGCTCGCCCGCGGCTGCCGACTGCCGTGCGAGTCGCGCGAGGCGCGATCGTAAACACGCAACGCGACGACGTAACGTGCGAGGACAAACACGTCGCGACGTGTAATATATCCAGTCGGACTGCAACGGTTCCTCGCGATCATTTTCGCGAGAGAAAGAAAGAGAGAGAGAGAGAGAGAGAGAGAGAGAGAGAGAGAGATTGTCGTGATTTTCCTCTAACTCCGAAATCATCGAGTACGCCGACAGCTGCGGGCGTTTTCAGGAGTGGCAGCTTATCCGCATCGACGTCGCGCTCCAGGACGAGTCGCGAGTGACATTCTCGCCGGGAACAGCTGGGCGGCGAATCTCTCGGAGCATCACCGGCGCCCGTTCATCGACGCGTCAACGACCTCCGTGCTCTCCGTTCGCGATCCCGTAAAGGAGCTCTCTCGTCGGAGTGGTGCGCGAGATCGCACGGTGTAAACGGTGTTCCGCGTTAACGTGACGAGGCGCCAACGCGCTTCGGCGCTTCGTCCGAAGGACTCGCGCGCGCGCGCGAGAGAGAGAGACTCTGGGCGTGAAAGTGACACTTGTGCGAAGCATAAAAGCACAAGTGGGAGTAAACACTTCCTGGAAATAGCGGTTCCCGACGATTCACGCTCGCCGCAAGGAACGGAACCGGTGCCGGTGCGCGAGAAGGGCAGCGGAAGGGAAACCGGAGTGTCCAGGGTGGCGGCATTGAAGAAGGCGAGAAAAGGTGTAGAAGGAAGGAAGGAAGGAAGGAAAGAAGGAAGGAAGGAAGGCAGGCGATGCTGTGTCTCGACCGTGATCGACTGCGTGGTTAATTCGCACGTGTCGCGATATGTCGGGTGGCACGGCGGGCGGCGGCGGTGGTGTCCGCGGAACCGGCGCCGAGTGCAGGAAGTTTGCGCCGAACATATTCAACAAGAGCAAGTGCAGCAGCTGCTTCAAGCAGAAGGAGGAGCATAGCGCCGAGGCTCTGGAATGCAACAGGGTGAGTTTTGCTTGATGGACTCCTTCTATCTTCGTTCATTCTCCACCGTGACCCTCTTCTTCCCTCTTTTTAAAGCTCCTCCTCTTTCGCTACCGCACTCGTGCCTCTCTTCTCTCTTTCTTCCTCTTTCTCTCGCTTACATAACTATGTATATACGTAATTATAGTCATTGAATGTTAATCCGAAAGATTCTCTTTTCACGAGCAAAGGCAGGAGCAAAAATATGCAGTTCGGGAAGGTATATTTATTATACATTACGCATATATGTATACTTATTACACGTCATCGGTTTTGATAGTATTTTTCGAATTTAAAAAAAAGTTTCTTAAATAATATTCTTAAATCTTTATTAAAAATATTCTACACTCCCTGACTTTATTTATTGTAGAATGGAATTTAGTACACAGACAAGTTTAATAATTAATTTTTTTATGAAGCACACATGCAAAGAATGATTTTACTGAAATATCTAAAAATTTAGCTATAGATATAGATTTGAAAATAATTTTGTTTTGTTGGATTACCAAAATATTATATACAGGACGTCAAATTGGTTGCTAAAATGTCAAAACTTTTTGCAGCATCAAGCTTGAGATTTCTTTGTAGTTATTTGGAATATCCAATGAAATTCTTTTTATTTTAATTCTACAGAATTCTTTAGATCTACATTTAGTTAAATTTTTTAGATACTTCAGTAAAATTGTCCTTTCCGTGTGCTTGTCATCAGTTCTTAGAAATCTTTCGTTCTAACAATAAAATACGATAACGCTTGTCCGGTTTTTCTTCACATCACTCTTTCTCTCTCTCTCTCTCTCTCTCTCTCTCTCTCTCTCTCTCTCTTTCTCTTACTAGTACTCGAGCATCTGACTGGGCTCTTCTCTTTCTCGCTCACTCTCGAATTCCTTTCTGAGATCGAAGACGAGCGGCGAGAAGGAATAGAGGTCCTGCTGTTGTCAGGATGTCGACGTTATGTAAGATTCGTCGTGGCCGTCGTTCACAAATCGCCTCGCGAATGCGACGTATGTTTCGTTTACTTGTCCTTCAAGCGACATAGATCTTCCGGCTCGTTTGCATCACGTCAGTCGCGGTTCATTAACTTTACCTTAGCCATCGCGCTGCACCTTTCTAAATTGATAAGTAAAAATGATAGTTTATTCGATTGACGTTACAATACCGCAAGCACTGCCGTCACCATTCAAATTATTACGTAATCTACGAGTATCGTGTATAAAGAAACGAGTAAATGTTCCGGCATTGAAAATAGATACGATAAGTGCTTGCTAACAAGAGACATAGATGACATAGTGGGCGATATTTATAGTCTATTCTTATTTTAAGACCGACTTAATGTTTTAAAATGCTAATATGGCTCTCTGATTTACTGAAAACAAAAATTACTGAATTTTATTAAGTATATTATATAAAAAATATTTATTAAATTTGATTAAAAATTTGTTTGAATATTACTAATGAAATATTTACTTACAGTAAATAAATACTTATTTAAATAAAAATTTATATTTCAATTAAATAAAATATATTTTACTTAGTAAATATTTCGTTAATACTATTCAAATAAATTTTTAAAATAAAATTTAATAAATATTTTTTTCAGTGTTAATTTATGACATCTCAAGACTGTACTTAAGACGGTCTTAAATATAAGATCCGATTATGAATACCAGTGTAACACAGTGAATCATAAGATTTTTGTTGTTTGCCAATGTTAAACAAAGATGATATGATCACTGCGTCATACAGTATCGCTTGCTGGAAAGTAATCAGATATATGAGAAAGAGATTTCAGATTTCAAATTGCGAAATTTCGCATGAATTTGTATATATATGATGATTATCGTTTGCGGATTATGTTGAGATCTCGCGTTACTTCGTAAGCCTATATTTTTTTATGATGGTTAATCATACGTATAGTATAACGAGCAACAATTACGCAGTAATCTAAAGGCACGTCTTAAATAAGTGTATTATAAAATCTGATGCTTTAAAAGAAATTGCTTGAAAGTAAAGGAAAATTTTGGAGCCAGCTTATCTTAACATCGTTGAGTATGAATTTAATCTACACGTTGGATTAACGAATTAATGATTTCTAAAAAATATACAGTATAAATAATAAAGTATAAATATATAGTTATACAGTCCCTCTGTAAAAAATTTGAATTTAAAAATATATTATAATTTATATTTTCCATAAAAATGAATTATTAAAATTGTGTAAGATTTCAATTATTTTGTATGAGTATTTTAAATAATCAAGATTATATTTAAATGCTTCATACATATAAAAGCAAGATTATTTAATGATTATTTATGCAAAACTTTGCATGGAAAGATTGAACGAATATAATTGAAAATAATTTACAAATAGCAGTCTGAGTTGATTTTTATGTATCTTTAATCTGTGGTGTACACAATCGATGTAAATATTCAGTTTTAATATAAAAAATTTATTAAAATGTATTGCATAAAAGAATTTATAACGATTGTACTGTATGTTGCAAATAATAATTAGAAATTAAAAAAGTATATTAATGTATATTTAATATATGATGTTATTATACATACTTCGTAGAAATTTAAATGTTTGATCTAGCTGTGTAGAATAGAATATAAATATTTAAAAGATATGGTCTTGTTTCTTTAATTTAAAAGTACGTGCAAGGTATCGCTGCGTCACGATCGAGAATACAAATACGTCTTTCGATGCGAGTGTATGTTAGAATAGAGAAAGAATCTTTATAGTTCTGCTTTTTTTGTCTCGTATAATTTTTATTTACAAGCTCTTCAGCGATCAGGGGGCTTGTAGAAATCATATGGGAGAGAGAAGATATATATATGAGAGAGAGGGAGGGGGGGAAGAGGGGAAGAGAGAGGAAAGAGGAAAGAAAACGTAATGAGAACATTAAAAATCAATTCGTGCTGTACGGTATCGAGGATAGAAGGAGATCGTGATAGCGGATCGTTGTCACTTCGTAAATGCATTTTTTTTTCTTTGTATGTGAAATTGCTTTTTTATAGCCGATCACTACTTTACCGTTTATTTTAATGCATCATTAATCGTCGAAGTTAGTTGTGCTATCTTTTAACTAAAGTTATAATGACGCAATGAATTGTCGTTTATTTTACACAAAATTATATTTTTAGTATTTTCGTGTATAATATAACGTTCAATTTTTTTTCATTCTCTTATATCGTTATTTTATAAATTTTATGGTGACGATTTTATACACGCACTGAAAAAAGAATCTGGTAATATCTGGTAAATATTATAATAAATGTTGATTGAAAAATTACAAATTGAACAAATATTTATTTTTATCATATTAGATCAACAATAATATTTGATATATTTCAAGGCAAAATAGAATACCAAGGCAAGAAAATTTTGAAAATTTTTTTGCTGTTCTCTGAAATTTTTCGTAAATTCGTACAATTTTAACATATACGATTAAAGCAATTAAAGTTTAATTTAATAATATACAATAATTAATTCTAGTTTAATTTTACGACGAATTATCATTTTGTATAGTTTGAAAAAAAAATCAGGGATTTTCGTTGGCGGGCATTGAGCGTTCGCCGATACACACGGCTGTTTATACCCGGTCCTCGCGCCGTTGCGAAATTTCGGAATGTCGGCAGCCTTGCGACCTGTTCTCGGTGCATTCCAGCCATCTCTTCCTCCAGCACCCCTACGAGAGAAGAAGGCCCCCTCCGAGAGTTGTTGGCCTGTCGGCTTTCGCGCATGGATGCCGGTATCTCTGTATCGGTTTATTCTTCCCGTCTCGTTTCCCCCCTTTCACACGGACTATCTCTCTCCGTCTTTCCCGCACGTGACCGCAAATAACGTATGCATACGCGACTCAATATTTCTTTACCCAATATTTCTTTGGCCGTAGTACGGTTTTCTCGGTAAGCTGGTTCGGTAACTTGCATCGATAGATAGAGACAGAGAAAGAAGGAAATCGATGTTAGTTCGTTATTACATGTCTTTCGTTACGTTATTTTTCAGGTGAAAGTATAATATCATTTTACTCACTGTATCTGAAAACTTATAAAATTACGTAAATCCGTCCGTGAGATTTCATATCGCGATAAGAAGGAAAAGAGTTGATTTTCATTCATCTTCCAAGGAGATATTTCCAGACCTATCACATATATCTCAATCGTATATATCGTAAGATATATACGATCTAATTTCAACGAGAATATACAATCGTATCGCACGATAGAAAATACGATTAACAAAAGAAATCGATCTTATTACGCGTGTACGTACGTTCTTGTTCTTGACTAAAGAGACCCTTGAGCCATACTCGCTCGTGACCGGCCATTATCGGCGTGCAACTTGGTATTTTCAGAGTCCGATTACTTCTTCGTGAGCGCCTTCGTAAGTGCCTTCGAGAATTTCCTGGGGTGAGAGAGTCCGAGACGCGGTTGGGACGTACCTTAAATTTTGATCCGGTGAAACGATTCTGAGACGTCTTACGGTACCTCGGGCTTCCTTCTGGCTTTTGTGAATATCTTCTCTTGCTATCAAATTCCTGATATTTCGCGAATATTTCTTTCTTTATTTATATCTATTTTAACTTTTAGTAACTTGATACACGGAAAGGAGGGTTTTGTTGAAGTATCTAAAAATTCCGCTGGAATACTACAGGTCCAAAAATAATTTTATTAGATCATCAAAATAACTTAGGATATTCAAGCTGTATTGAAAAAAAATTACTAAATCTCAATACATATTTCTTTGAATATTACCAAAAGCAAACATTTACTTACAGCATAAATAAATAATTACTTGATAAAATTGATAGTTAAATTAATAATTTTTGTATCAAATAAATATATATGTTTGCATTTAGTACATTTTTATTTAGAACTATTCATACGAATATTTATTAAAATTTAATTTTTTTCTGTATTGCTAGAATATTGAAACTCTTTGCAACACACATACGTTGTTTATCAGGCTTGAGATTATTACATAATTATTTCGATGATCCAACAAAGTTATTTTCAAATCTGCATCTATCTAAATTTTTAGACACTTTAGCAAAATAATTTTTTCCATATATCTTTCGATTAATTATCTAGAGAATATTTTATTACTTGTTTCAAAATTTTATTTTTAATGTCAAATCCGATGAATCTTCATTAATTTAATACTTCTTTAATAAAAAAGAAAAATATTCTCCAATGCATATTTAGTAAAAAGTATAAAGAATTGATAAGTGTCATCTTTGAACTTTGATGTACTCGAAAAATGGTGTATTTATGTAACACGTGCAGCAACCTTGTTTTCCAATTTAACCGATGCTGTGGCATTCGTGACTCGCTCGACGCACATGGTACTTAATTAACAACGGTTACGACCGAGGAGAAATTCCGGATTTCCCGATTGGATTGATGGCAATTAACGCACGCTGTTACACAACCGACATCGGCGTGTCGGTAGCGACTTTTTTCGTTCTTCCCTTTATCTGCTTTGTCTCGTTGATGGGATCTCGCCGTGACGGCTGTACCTATAGCCAATATCTATCGCTTCAGCCGAGGAATCGATGCAGATTTAATAGCTCAGAATGGAATTTCACCTTTTAATGAAATCGGACGGCTGGTTGCTTTTAGCGATTAGCGTGCGGAGATAACTCCTATATCGGAGTCACGTGAAATGGAAAAACCATTAATTATCGTCAATCGAGTAAATCGAGTCACGAACGTTATCGTCGCGCACACGTTCGTGATATTTTTCCCGCTGTCCAGTTATTGTATATCGTGAAAATCATCGTACTGCGATAATTTACTTAAAAGGGATAAATATTATATTCATTAATTGAAATGAAAATATGAAATTAAAACATTTTGATACGTCAAAAAGATAAAGAACGGTAAATGCGTATTTTTGAAACGGGAACGTACTCTACATACTGAATTGCATCGTAATGGAATGTTTACCATTAACATCTTTTTACCTTGTTTATTGCAAAATTTCGTAACTTTATTACGAAAACGTCTTTTTACGACGTAAATAAGTAAAGAGGATCATGCGAATTAACATTCCAGTAGTGGCCGTGCTAGTTCTCGATTTATTGTTTGTATATTTTTACGCGTAATCAGGTTTTCGAGAGACTATTTTTTTTTTTTCGTACGGAATAATTTTTATCACAGGGGTTTTTTTTTGTGTAGAATGGATAATTGGTTATTAAATGTCAATAAAAAGTTCTCTTTATCGTTATTTTAATTAATATTATTAAAAGAATATACTGGTGGTCTATTAATTAGAATCAAATAAAACATTAATACTACAAGAAATTATAATTATATAATTATAAAATTATATTACATTGAAATATTAATACTGCAAAACCGAAGTTTACTTGGCTAAAAAAGAGGTAAAACGAATCTTTAAGTTTATCTTTAAACGAATCTTAAAGTTGGACACTATTCATTTCAGTTTGTGCGCGCAAGATTTGCGTGATTGCAATAACGGTTACGTGAAAATAACAGCTCTCGACGACGATTTATCCCCCGATGGATGAAGATAAACGCTATCAGTTGTATGCGCAGATACGAGATCTCGATATAACTGCGCACCTTGTGGATCGTTGATGCAATTTACATTAGCTTTGCGTATTCATTTCTATGAGCATCATTCAGTTTCTTAACTTTTAATATTTAATTTTCTTAATTCTTAATTTTATTAAATTTTTTCTAAAGTTTTTGAAATTTTTTTTTAAATTCTACGACAAATGTTTGTAGAATATTGTAGCATAAATATACGAGTAAATGATCGTTATTGAGAAGTTATAATTTCAAATGTATCTACGACATTGTAAATTGAATAAGAGAGATATTCAGTGATTCGACACGACTCGAAACATTCCTCACGATATTTACGATTTCGTGATTATATCTACGTACACGTACAATACGTGCAGTACGAGATAGCATGAATATATTCGCGTGCTCGTTGAATATTTTCTCTTCAAAAGCGTCTGCTTTTGTCATGGCCACCAGAAATTATTAATACAAGCGATAAAGATCACTATCATACTTGCTTGACAGAAAATATTGTCGTGTTGTACCAAGACAAAATTTTATTTGTCACGTTGAGAAAAATGTTCTGATTAACACAAAAAGATTCAAGAAGAATGACATTTTGGAGAGACCAAACAGAATTTCTGGTTATCACAATTGTTTGTCTTCACTAAAATGTTGTTCTTATTGAGCTGTTTTATATTGTCTGTTTGACCAGAATATTTTTTTTTCAGTACAATAATATCTTTTAACACAATATCTACTTATTTTATAATTTTTCCTACATGTAATACGATGTGAGAAGTTTGCTTATCCAATATTTTGTTAAGAATTTCTAGAATAGGAATAAAATACCGAGTGTTTATCTGAGATTTTTTTTTAGCTCATTATTTATTTTATCTAACACGTAAATCGAAATTCGTTGAATGATTTCCTGAGGAATGACCGTTGAAATTTGTAAACACGGAGATTTAAGCATGAAATGCACGTTCTACAAAGTGTGCGTTATCGTAATCGAGATACACAGGCTTGAATTGTTATGCGTTACTCATGTAATAGTCGCCGCTGCGAATTTATATGGTGTTAAATTCACAGTTTTAAGCTTTGAAGAAGCATCGGTATGCAGTTGTCGCGCAACAACATTGCTGTGTGATGCACCGAGAGAAATGTTTTGTTATGACTTACAAAAACTTTCTTACTTTTTAATTAAAAAAATTTGTTTTAATTTCGATTGTAACTATAATAAGAAGATTTTGATTAGAACAACAAAATCTTTTAAATTAAAAAGAAAGTATTTGTAAATCATGTATCATACAAAACATTTTTCTCAGTGTGAGAATGTCGATGCATAAAAATTGTTTTATGAAAGAAATATTTTGTGATAAGAAACTTTAATTTTGAATAGCAATTTTTAATGACAAATATGAATTATCTTGCATTCTATTTGTTTATGAAAGACTTCTCTGTTTTGGTTTATCTTTTGTACTGTGTCTGTTCTTAAAGACTTCTCTCTCTTTCTCTTTAAACTTTATTCGAAGAATTTTAATGACATCGCGCATGAGTTGACAATTTAATTATATTTTCCTGTACGATTTATTAAAATTTATGTTTTCTGCCATAATAGTGGCAATATATTACGTCTACGTAATAAATGGCTTTCCAGTCAATACATTAAGCTTCTAGAAAATTAATGTTGTAATGTTACATGTTAAAAGAGTTATATGTTATATGTAGGAGAATATATGAAGTGCGCACAAACATTTATTGGTATTCTGTCATAAAAAGAATTATGGAGTTTTTTATGCACATATTTTAATTTTAGAGACATTCGATATTTTTTTGCGATTCTGCGATTGTATTTCTATACACAATTATTTCTCGACTATTTCGCAGTTTATTCCGGCCTTGCGTGCTGGTCGGTCGAAACTTCATCATCCGTTCCACATGCATAACTTGCCCATTGTTAGCCGCATATATTTAGTTGGTTCACGACGTAAGCTATGAGCGAAGTACTGTTATGTTCTGTAATATATGCATGACGTATCGCTTGGTCGATCTCGATATTTGTTTCTCGCCTTTAGAATTGCGCGGCTTTGAGGACCGTCGTTTAAATTACAAGCGGAAATACCGTGGCGGCAATAAAGCGAATATCTCTATGTACGCAACTCGTTTTACATCGGGTTGGAAGGGCACGATAAATCGCTATTACTTAGGCATAAGCTGCTCCATCATTCTCTTCTTTCTGCCAAGCTGCGCTTGTAACGCGTTCATTCGCTACTTTCCACGTTCTCTTTGACAAATATCGGTGTATATATATATATCGTAATGCGATAGCATATATTTCTATTTTATTTAATAATAATAAAGTAGCAGCTGTGACAAATCATAAAATATTTGATTCGAATAAAATTAATATCGAAACGAATTTATGAGGTCTTCTCTGATAAATTTACTTCATTGGGAAATATATATGTATAGGTGAAGAATAAAGACAAATTGTAACGTACATTAATAATAACTATGTATTAGCTCTTAGCTGCCTATTGTTTTTGTAACATTGTTTTTAATATTGAGAGCTCGATTAATTTATACTGTTAAATTTACTTCATTCAGTGATTGACACATACGATCGAGTATTTCCATCTCATCTATCTAAATTTAAATGTTTCGTTAGCAAAACTCGAATGAAGCAGCATTAAAAGATCTTGATAACGTTGTAATAAAAAGAAATTCATGGAAATTAATTTTATAAAATAATATTAATCTTATAAAATAATGTTTATCTTCCTGGGATGAAAAGATAATCTCGTGAACGTGATTTCGATCGACGAAGTGACCATTCGAGAGTGACCATTGCCATTCTTAACGTGCTGTTGTAAAAAGGCAGAAAGTTGCAAAGATGAGTAACCAGTCGTAACGGTATACGATACGATACGTATAGCCGGAAAGAAGAGAGAGAGAAAGAGAGAGAGAGAGAGAGAGAGAGAGAGAGAGAGAGAGAGGGAAACAGAAAAAGAAAAGCCTGGTCGCGACGGCGCTAAATGAAATTGCCTGTATATTGTTCCTAGTGAATGGAGGCAGTGACGATGAGGTGGACCGCTGGCCTTACGGTGCATTCATCCTCGATAGCCCCCGGCCGATTAATCGAGTTTGGTAGAGCGGGAGAGAGAAAGAGAGAGAGAGGCGTATTCTTCTTCTTTCCATTGAATCAGAGCTTTTTCCTCGCGCAACCTTCGCCGGCTTCATCCATAGAAGCCGTTGTACGCGCTCTACCTTTATAAGGGCTTCATTGAAAACTTTGCCGATCCGGGATCAACTGTCCAGGATTGACGCGATCTTATGCGTTAGGTCTTTCTGTTGATCGTCGAGAAAGACTTATTGTCAATGGTTTTTCTCGGAGATTACTTTAATGCAAAATTTTCTCCAATGCCTGTTTTCATAATATGGTTACTCAAGGATTAAAGGTTACCAAAAAACTCATGAATAAATTTTAATGATGAATTTCTAACCCAGGTAATCTTTAGATAATTATGTATTGTGAAAACGGATTTCAGAATTAAAAGCGTGTCTCTTGAAAAAATTGCTTAGCACTTGTCTAATAAAGTCAAGGAGTGAAAGATATTATCGATTTAGAATGATCGGAGCAATCGTCATCTTATTTAGTTTCGAGGTTTCAACTGTAATTCTGTCCCATTATAATTTGTATTAAATCTATATTTATAATTGGGAGGCTGCTTCTGAGACACCGTGTATATTTAATAAGCGTGTTGTAAACAATTACTCTGAGATCTCACCGGCGTAATCACCTGTCAGGATGTAAGAAAAATGTGCCACTATCGTCGACGAGACCATGTCGGGTATCATTAATTTCAATGAGCGATAAAGCCTTCGCCGCTCTTATTGAGCTCCGTTCGAGCGTTATCGCGCTTGAAAGCCACCCATATTCGCTCGTAGACCATTTAACCAGAAGTTGATGAATCGAATCCAATTTCATCGGCCGCTTCCAAACCAAATGTCCAAGAAATATAAGAGATACAATTATGAAAGCTATCAATCAAGTTTTTGTTAAGTCACATTGACACAATTTATGAATACCCTTGCGGTTGGTAAAATATTCGAATAATTCATATATTTCTTTTCTCACACATTTATCATTTATGTACTCTTACATATTTTCGTCATGTCTTTTTATTGTATGTCTTTGTATTGTAATATTCAATTTTTAATGAAACTTAGAATCTTACCATTATTTGGGAATTGATAATTTCGTTATTTGCAATATTTCTTTTTTAATTAAATATTCGGTTAGGTTTTCTAAACCATATCTTTTAATTACAATTTTCTTATGAAATTTTCAAATTATTTGCAAATAAATGACAATGTTGGAAGATCATGAATGTTTAAGCTAAATATATGCGAATAATTTGACACATATTTTTCATCACCTTTCTTTCGAAACCAAGAAATAGATGCACGTCTACGTCGTTTCTCGGTCTTGTTGAAAGTTCCGAGAAAATCTATGTATCTACTTGAACGAGCGATCTTCAGTCCGCGCCGGTCGGACTTTACATTTATGGAATTTCTCTTAACGAGAAATTTTCGTTCTCGGTAGCGCGCGATTTCCGCGTATTTACGTCTTCGGAGTGTATCGGTATAGGATACTCTCTCACCTGACCGTCTCTTTTGCCCAGAGAGATGGGTTTCTTCTTGCTCCACCCGAGAAATCTTGTCTATGATTCCTGGCCCCGACCCGAGAGATACCCTTCTCTCAAATTACAGACCCCATACGGTCGATACTTGATCGTTTTTCCGTAGCAACCGATCGGATCGTCGTTGAAGATTAGAAGAGATATCTGCGCGTTTGCGTTACAAGAGTAAACGAGAAAGCGGAGCCGGCGAGGAGAACTCTTTCGAGTGCTCTTTGTGGACGTCAGTGACATCAAATTAACTTCTAACTTTCTATCTCGCGTTGTCTCGTTGCCGATGTCACGACGATTGCGCGGTGATCTTTCGAGCGGTTCATTTTGAAAAGTATGCCGCACTTTCCCGCAATTTGTAAACGATAAAAATCGCGTTACGATCATCCGTTGTTCAATTCGCGACATAATCAGCGTAATAATTGAAATAATTTTTGTACCATAAACAATTTGTCTATGAATTTATTTGTATATAAGTCAAAAGCTGTAATATTAAATATTAAAACATTAGCATAATAATCTTTATTTTGCGAATATATGATATTTAATTTTTAAATTCCAGTTAAATTTAATACATTTTTCGAGTTAAATATTAATCTATCGTTTTAGTTAACGACAGTTAAGTAAATTAATGACATATTGAGCAGGAATAATGGCGATCTATAGAAATGATTAAAAATAATTTAATACAAAATAAATCTCGCGTGTAAATCCAACAAGTTATTAAATTCCGAGAATATTTGAATATTCGAAAAGTTTTTTCTTTTTTTCATACTCAGATACAAGTACAGCTTCCGTTCGCGATTCTCTCGCACGACGACGGTGATACGCGTTGCGCAACGCATAGAAAAAGCATTAGAGGAGACAAAAACTTAATACTCTTCGTCATCCATCTTTTCGACGAGGCTTATAAACGAACGTCTCGCGTTCAGGATCGCGCGCTAAGGCGTCCTTTAGAGAGGAGGGAAGCCGGGATGATAAATGGTGGGACTGTGAACAAAATGAAACGGCCGGAGAGCTGTTTGCCGCTCTTCGGGCGACATCCTCTTCGGGATCAGCGTGATATTTTGTCTTCTCTTTCGCGTCGTCGTCACCACCACAACCACCGCCGCTATCAACTATTTATTCTCTCCCAACGTTCATCCTTGTGCTGACCACCTCGTGCAATTAGCCTCACGGTCACGGCAAGGACATCCACTTCGTGATAGGCTAAACACAAGTCGACTGCTCTATGAGATATTGCCTACTGATTTGAGAGACGGACCCCAACCGAGGTATCCGTTCAAATCGGATGGATAATTTGTGATCGTTATGACAGAGTGACCATTAAGTTGCTGTCGCATCATGTACGCCTCGTTTTGGCAGCCGATACTCGGATTTGGCATTGAATTTGGCATGAACTTTGATAGTCTCTAATCTAGTTTGTCTCTATAATATAATTAGATTAGCTTGAATTGGAAATTGTACAAAAATATTATTCACAAAAAATATTATTGGGTATGAATAAGAAAATTGCCTTGATTGAATATAGTATTTTTTACTTCTGTGTGTGTATTCTTAAATTAGTTTATATTTCATCAGGCTGTATCGATATATACCTTCTATCTTCTTCACTTGCTTTCTATCCGCTTTTAAAATAACGTTCTGCATACTTTAATTCGCTGTAAAAATTCTGTAATTCAATTATAATATATTTCTACTCAATTATAATTGAATCTCGATAATTAGTCCATTCAATGTTAATTATAGTCCCGATCTTACGACTCGTATTGTCTTTAGTCTGCATTATATTTCGTGGATGCTCTCTACGCTACTCTATACAGTCAAGGTAATTTCTTGCGTTTCTTTACAATGTAACAGCCGCAGGCTGCCTCGTATAATCGCATGTTTATGCCTAGCACGATTGGATAACTCATCTCATCAGGTAGGAGTTGCCGCAACTGTATGCAAGCACTGTGTATGCGAATACCGATTTATAAGTCGATCAAGTTCGATGTGGTTACGGTACGCGGAGGATGATTATCTGCAATTGAGTCGGCATAACATACTGCCAGATCTTGTTCTCTCGATGCTTCGGTATCTCCTCTCTCTCGCTCCTTCGTCATAACGACGATACATCATCATAATATTTTGCGCATACATTTTAAATGTTTATATCTCAGTATATATTTAAAATATATAATTTAACATTAAATTTGGAATATTTAAAAAATAATCTGTGTGTGTGTGTGTGTTGAAAGTATTCTATTTTGTCTTTTTATTATAAAAAGTGTGTATACATTATAAAGAATTTTTTACAATTTCAAAAGATTACAGTATTTCAGAATTTTTTCAAAAATTATATTCTTATCCCCATCGAATTATATTTAAATATAAAATAATTTGGGAATAGTTATTGATTTAATAGTCATAGTAACTATATTAATACGTAGTAGTTATTAATTACAATTTATTATCTTCTACAATTTCCCGTTATATTTTTATTGAAAATTGAGATATCTATTTTTTATACACTGAAAAAAAGACAATGAAAATTATATCAACAGCATTATTTTAATTGAAAATACTTTTGCTGATTCAACTTTTTTTTCATTAATAAGTTAAGTATTATGAATTAACAAAATTACTCAATTAAAATAATATTGTTAATATAATTTTTTTTTCAATGCAATGTAGGCAACTTTAGGTCCAATTACAGAAATTTTGTCATTCTGAAAGTACAGTACCTAATTTAGGTAATACAATTTTGCCTAATTTTTCTAACTCTCACAGTCTCAATAGTAATCTATTACAATCGATTTGAAGAAAGTCGCGATATCTCATCCATGTCCGACGTCTCTCGTGTACCGATCCCTCCGCGTCTTCGACCTCGTTCCTAAGGCTTCCTCGTCCGTCGTCGCGGACCCGGGGGAGACCCGACTTGACGATAGGTCACTTCGCGAAGATTGTAAAAACCCCGCGTGTACGTTCCACCGGGCGTATCCCTCTCACGGCAGGTCTCAGATCTTATCTGACCTTGCCGTTGGTGCATAAGCGATTTATAAATAATGTATGGACCGTTTATTTATACGAGCGTGCACACACGCGGCGCGTAGTCCTGTCGACCAAGTGGGCCGTGGAAGGAGCGTAGGAATAAAAAGGAGTAGGCAGAAGGGAGAAAGGAGGATGGTGGAGGCGTACTCGGTATAACCGATATTTCTCGTATCGATACCTCGCCATTCATTTAGATATCTCTCTCTCTCTCTCTCTCTCTCTCTCTCTCTCTCTCTTTCTCCTTTTCCGTCGACGTGCAGACGATCATCGTTCCCGGTGCGACAATATCAGACGGCGCGTCGCTGCTTCCCGCGTGTACCGTAATGTAGACAAGAAAGTGCACGGACTCCGGGATTTTGTTTTCCTTCGTTTTATGATGCAATCGACGCGACCGAAATTGTCAATGAGACGCTTGGCGATCGAACTCATCGTGATCTCTTTATGTAACTACGAAAAGAAATAAGGAAGCAAATACCAAGAAACGAAAAAGTCGGTCTGTTTTGACCTCTTCGAACAGATTCAGAAAAAGACGGAGCAGTCGTTCGATGTTCTGATGAACGGAAGAATAGACAGAATATTTTCGTAGTTTGCTTAATAATAATGAAAGCTTTTAAAATTTCTAGATTATTTAAAGAAGTTATTTTATAGAAAAAATTTCTTAAAATCTACATCATTTAAATTGTTTGATCTTCTCAAGTTTATTAGTAGTAAGAAATAATTTGCGCGAATAGATTATTAATATTATTTAATATATCAAAAAAAATTTAATTGTGTTTCTGTTGATTTTTTGATATGATAAAAAATGATATGATTAAATATTGTTTGCTTAATTTTTTTTATGTAAAGTAAATGTTTATTTTTTTCACAAATTGTGTATTGAGATAATTACGCTCTTACAAAGGTGTCAATTTTTATGCAAGTTTTACAGAAATATGGATATGTTTTCGATAAAACCTGTTCATTAGCGTGGGAAATAATTAAAAAAGGTGCATGATGTACGATCGAACGTTGAAAGACTGAGCAACGAAACGGTATCGATTTCTTGTGAATGTCTCGATGACACAGATGGCTTTTTTTTAAAGTCGGATAAAAAGCGTTCGTTTGATGAGAAACGGTTTTTCGATTCTTTAGGACGCGATCCCGTTTGAAGTTCGATACGCATGGCGCCGTTCTTAAATTAATTTATTTCATTAAAAAACGGAAAAGAAGAAAAGCACAGATTTATATTTATAAAAAGTTAACAAATTGAACTACGCAGATTGTATTTCTATAAGAAAGATTATTTTTCATGAATGGAACTATTTTAGAAATTACGTAAATTTAATATCACTGTTGTCCAATCAAATCATTACTTAGTACAATATTTCTACGCAGGGTATATAAATACTCTCGATAATCATCGTACAATACTTTGATAGATTAATCGAAGGATTAATTAAAAACGTTTTTATTTTAATACGAAAATGTTTAGATTATAATAGTTACCGCGTTATAAACGATCAAGATTGATTGTTTCTAATATAACTAATTTGCAATTCCTCTTAGATATCAATCTATTACCTGTTACTGATTTTTATAGCTCAAATATTAACTTGTCTGCAATGCTTATCTACTGATTTTATTTTATTTTTTTATTTCTATAGTTATGCATAAGTACGTAAATTTTAATTTACATATATTAATATATACATACGTATATAAAATATATATAATATTAATTCACACATATTTTTTTCAAAAGGAAGGCAATTTTTAATTTATTGATTTAACGTAATTAACCGTTTTCGAGCAGAAGTAATTTGATCCGCGGAGAATAGATGTTTCGAATTTATTTATTTTGATACGTAAAATATTTCGTGGAAGAGCGACTGGCGCGTGGCGCGCAATACTTACTTGTTTTTGCGCGGAGCACGACACGTTACGTTGTTGTGTTTACACAAGGTCGTCGCGCTATCATTCGCACAGTGAGACTCGACTCGACCCGGCAGGCAGCGGCCGGCTGCTCCGTGTAACGTCGCATTACCTCTTGAAACGCGACAAGTGGCTGAGAGACGTTAACGTGGCCATTCGCTACAATTAGCAAGTATTAGCCCGCGTAATTAATTAACTCACACGATTAACGACTTGTGAACGTGCCAAGGCAAAGTAAACGAGGTAAGCGAAGTAACTTAAGTAACCGTAGTACGTGAATTATTAAAGATCCGTAATGCGTCATTTCATGAAATTTACGCATTTGAGAAATGAATCGCGCTTTTATAAATTCCGATTGTATTATATTAGTCGTACACGATCCGCCATGTTCTAATTAACCATTAATTCAGTTTTATTCGCATCGTATGATATATCGGAGTGAAATATTCAGATAATTAGTGCGGGCGCGAATACTTCGTGAAGAAATAAAAACGAACGGGAAAATAGGGAGCCCAAGAAAGTATCAGATAACGGTGGAGCAACCACATTATGAATTTATGAATGAATGAATTAGAACAAATGATACATTTGAAATTTAATTCTGAGTATTAAATAAATTTAATGAAAAAAAAAAAACAATATATATATTAAAAAATGCCTATAATATTTTACGTGGATAAATTAGAAAGATATTTTGTTTTATATTCCCATAGCTTGCTTTCACTGTTATTTAATAAGAAACATAATAATAATTACTACATTGTTTCGTATAATGTTCTATTTTTATTTTAATCTGTTATAATTTATCTTGTTCATGCATATTTTTAACATGATTTTACATTATTTAAAATAAAGTGAAAAACGCAGATAATAGATTATGCGATTGGGAATATGGTTTGAATGCATAAACTATGCAAACTGTTTACCGATTTTAATTAATTTCCAGAGAATTCCCTAATTAAAGTATTATATGATAATTATAAGACATATATATATATATATATATATAAAACTAAATTAAATCTGCTCAGGATTCGTGAAATCTGTAAACATCGGAATATCATTACGCAAAATAAACAATTACGAATTCTAAAATTACTTACGGTCTTTTAAAGACGTATTTAAAAAAGTTTCTAAACAAATAATATACTATTAGTACAGCCGTGCGTTTAAGGATCAAGTTCGCTGTAATAATCCAAATTATTCCCACGTTCCTTTTTACCGCCGTCGTCACTGATCTTCGCGGTTGTAACGATCCCTAATTCTAATCCTTCCAAGCCAAGTTGAATCTCTCCGGCCCGAGCTGCTTTAAACATGGTCAAACACACGGGGGTCGCGTGGGAGCTGTGGACTTTCCACCTGTCCCCGATCTTATCTCGGCTCGACGGTGATGTCGGCACATAGCGTACACGTGCAAACCTCTTGATGGACGTCGCTAAGAATGGCAGCGCGATGCATACTTTAAAGCGCACCATGCACCGGCTGTCACGGCCGACCTCGAAAACGGTCCCATTTTGACATTGTGTATTGTGTTTTCGATAAGAATCGTAATACAGGAAGTCTCGTTTTTCATTTCGACAATCGATGAATTCTCTCTCTTTCTCTTTATTTAATTTTAATTAGTTTCCAGAGAATTTTTCGCTGTTAAAATATTGTGCGCCGCAGGGTGTACTGTAGAATGTATATTTTTTCTAAATTAAATCTACTCGAGATTCTTAAAATCCGAAAATATCGGAACATATGAATTACGCAAAAAATATAATTATTTATTCTAAAATAATAACTTAGACGTATATCTGAAAGTTCTTTGCTGGAGTTAAAAAGTATACTATTAGTAATTTAATTATTCGCGAATTAATTTAAAATAATGCATTTAATTTATTTCACCTCAAAACTTTCTACAGACCTTACTCTCACATCAAGTTGTTTTTGCATTCTTTTTTTTTTTTTAATTATAACGTATAATTCAAGATGCGTAAATTTATCGTTAAATTATAGTACTAAATTATACGTATAATTATAGATTTTGTATTACGGAAGATCCTTATTTCCTATCGGTTAAGTATCGTTCTGAATCTGATTTACGTACCTATACGCTCTCTTCGCGAAGTTAATTCTAGAAACGCGATTTCACGCGCACACGTAGTTAAACGTTTCTACGAGGGAAAAAAATCTGTAATAGTTGCACAGTTAGAGTTGGAGTTTCGCGGGCGCTGCTTTTCATTTCCGTATGATTTACGGCTTACGGCACGGGCTCCACGTTGGACTTGGCCGTAACTTGGCGATTGTGTTATGTGGAACTTTCCACCTGCTCGCGGGATGTTATCTCACGTGGTGAAACGTGAGCGGCACGTATGCACGTGTGATCAGAGTGTGCGACTGTGCATCCGATGCCATGCTGGCCTGCCGGCCATGCATGGCGCGCGGATGGAGGGCGCGCATGTGCGCAAGATTAATTAATATCGCAATATCGCCCCGCCGTCGCCGTCGCCGTCGCCGTCGCCGTCGCCGTCGTCGTTGCCGTCGTCGTTGCCGTCGCCATCGCCGTCGCCGACCGCGCGAATGACAAATTGGAGAAAGCGAACAGCCCGGAGAGTACTGCTGAGTACAGCTGCGCTGCGGTCCCATCGGGTAGGCACGTCATCGTGATAAAGGTAGCGTAAGAAGATTATGCCCCGTCGGAACCTTGAGCGCGTCTCTGTTACGAGGTCGATGTCTTTTCTCCTCGTTCGATCCCAAAGAACCTGAAAGTCCACTTCGATCGCCGACCAAGTGAAAAACTTTGACTCGTGTGGTCTTCCGCGCAAGCCGCTGTCGTAGAAAAAAAAATATATATTATGGTTCTTCTTCTTTGTTAGAATTGTTCGATATAAAAATGTGTTTTGCAAAATTAGAAGATTTAGAAAAATTGAAAGGAACTCAGAATTTTACTTTTGTTAAGTTAAAAATTAAATTATGCTGTATATTATGGCGTGAAATTGAAGAGACGTTTTTAACATTTTATTCTAAGAAGGGATAAGTATTTTGTAATTTAGAAGATTAGAAGATTTAAGAAAAAAATAAATCTTCTAAATTTAGAAGATTTAAGAAAATTTGAAAGAACTCAAAAGTTGAAATTTTATTTCATAAAGTTAAAAATTAAATTATGTTACATATTTACGCGCACTGTTGAAGAGAACATCTTTAACACTTTATTCTTCTGCCTCTGCCTTAATTCTAGTTTTAATTCTAAGAAGGGATAAGTAGTCTTGTAAAATAAAATCAAAAGTTAACTGGCGTTAGTGAAACTAATAATCAGCTTTGCATAGTTCGAAATTTTCATATTACCAATTTTACAGATAATATCTGGTATCTCATAGTGATTGGCCAAGTCAGATACGATCGGTAAATACGGGTTACTGTATCTTCTTTGCGATGCAGGAGAGACACGCAATGCGTTCGCCTACCTCACGCGTTCCCACGTGATTTGACGCACACGCATATTGTGTAACGCGAGCGGGAATCTAGTTTCTTCTTTTCTTACACGTGACACCGGATTGTCACGATCGTTTGCACAATCGGAGTGTAGGCACGATGTCGAATGAAAATTGATCGTGCTATTCTTTTTTTCTTTTTTCGTTATGTATATGTATTTCTGACTTACCTCGTGGAGCAATGAACGATTTATTGGCTAGTGATTTACATAGATTTGCTATAAGTTCCAATACATTTTGCATAACATGATTAATTATCGCAGTAGATTCAAGATTATTTAATCTTTCTCCTCATATAATTTAGCAAGTTTCTTGAAATATAATTATACTTTTAAAAATAATATAATCAGAATTATATATTAGGTGTTGGAATTAATTCGTAGCGTTTTACAAGTGATGGGAAGTACTTTCATTAATGTATTTTTTAATGCTCATGTGAAATAAATAACATTCTTTCATTAAAAAACGCTACGAATTAATTCCAACACCTAATAATATAATGAAATAATGTTTTATTATATACAGAGTTATTGATTTGAATTTGTGAAAGTTAAACCGTTATCTACATATCTTTTTTACTAACATTTTTTATCTCCTTAAATATCAACATAGCAAATTTAACGATTTAATTAAAATTTAATTAAATCACGAATATTTTTATTATGAATATATTACAAAAATGAAAGGATAAGGGAAAGAAAGGGAAAGAAAGGATAATAAAAATTCGGCTTGATCGATAATCTTTCAAGATGAGCTCGAAAGATGATTTCGCGGACGAAAGCAATAAGGAGCCGACAATTTAGACGCACTAGACACGATTTTAGCAATGAACAGAAAATTGTAGGTGGTTGTGGTGCAGGAAACTGCCGAGTAAACGGTTCTCAGGCTTCGCGAGGGCACTTCCTGCTCCACTTCATCGCCCTGCGACTTAAATGGAGACAAGAGAAAGGCGTGGAGATTTCTTCGGAAATTATTAAGACCAGCTCTCGCAAGCGAACGATGTAAAGCCCTCTTATCTCAGCCTGCGAGAACGACTTCCGATCGAAAGCGAGAGCGATTATCTCCGTTACAATTGTTCGGTGCCAAATATCGCAATAGTTTGTAATTGCTCGTCGCGAAAGTTTCTTTTAAATGCTTTTCACAATTCGTCAACTATATTTTATTAATTACATTAATCCTAAAGCTGGGATGGGTTGATTTATTAGACTTATTGTTAGCGATAATTTCATAGCCATCATTTATTTAAGCTATAACTATCTTTGTAATCTATAAATTAATTATTATTGATGTAATTTTTAATACAATGACAGATAATAAATAAATTAGAAGACGAACTCTTTATATATTAGAATATTAAAGAGATAAAACATATAGTGACATTTTTTTAACGGAAAAGATTAAGTCGCGTTTATTTTGCAAAGGTCATTTTATGAATATCTGATCTTCTTATTTAATAAGCAGCGCAAAATACGATGGCATCGTTGTTGCTTTCACGCTACCGTTAATACTGCATAAATTCGCGTGGCAATCTTATCGCGGCCGCTTTACGGAGCAACGATACCGGAAAGACTCTGAATGAAACGTGTTCACGTGACCGACATATCCCTTTCACATTTCACGTTGTAACCCGTCTGCGAAAATCATCTTTGTATCACAGACTGGTATCGTAACGAATGCCTGCAGGCCGTCACCTGTCGCTGATAAATTAAGAAAGATGAGCGACTCGCTGATAATCGCAGCGAACCTCACGGTCGAAACCGTGGATCGTAAAAGCCTTTCGTTTCTTTTTCAATCGTTCTTTTTTTTCCCTCTTCAACAACATTCGTTGAGCCTTTACGTGCACTTTTACGATGACGCCGCGGCACACATTGATGCAACACGCCTACGTTACTTCCTTGTCGCTGATTGCAATTGCGCAATCGTTGCGTTTTGAGTGCCGACTTTTACCACCGCGGCGAATTAGCTTGTGCAGAAACGATCGCGTAAATTAGCTCCCTGACTTTTATTAGCTCCCGCGGCTGTCGTCAAGGTGTTTGCGATGTACGCGAGGTGTATGAGAATAAATTGAGGCTAAATGGATATATATATATTCATTAGATATCATAATAAACGATATTGTGACAAACTGTCGTTAATGGACGGTGTTATTACCGTGAGTTTCTTTTTTGTTTGCAAAATTGCAACCTAATATTCATGAAAATAACGGAGCTCGAAGGGCAGATCGTATTATTTACATATAAAGAGATTTTACAGAGATATGAATTTTGATGATAATAAAACTAGTTCGTCTCTCGTTTTCGAGATTTGAAATTTTCCGATACAGATGAGGGCATAACTTGATTCGCTTTTAAAATTATTGTTGCATTATCTGTTTGCTGTCTTTTTCAATGTGTTTTCTTTCATTCCTTGTACTTGGATATTTTTTTCTTTCTCTCTATTCCATAATAATAAATAATCAACCAGTGAATGTCTACATTGGTGCTTGAGACCGCTTATTGCCAATTATTGTTCATTCATGTTTAGTTACCTTACGTAATATAATGACTCTATATAATGAAATAGTATTTTAGCAGTCATGCAGTGGAATATGACAGGCAAAGTTCAGCGTGTAAGAATTGATTACTGTGTTGCGTCAGGCAGACAGTAGTCTAATCGTTGCGATTGCGGTCATGAAGCACATAGGTCCAACTCGCGAATCGTTTAAATAAGCGTTACAATTCAGGCAGAACCAATCACGAAACTAGTCATCGTTTCACAAGCGATTGACTCCGTTTACCAGGTTTATCTCGTACCGTTGTCCCTCGTCATTCTACCCTTTCCCTTCCGGTTTATTTGCTTCCTCGTTGCTGGGATTACGTCCCGAGACAAACGACCGCCGTTTATCGTCGCCGTTATTTGCGTTCGACACCGCGATATTAATCTAATAGACTACCGCTCATGATCCAGCGGACTGTGAACGATGACGGTAATTAGCGATCATTTCCTTCGACGTGGTTTTAGTTGACGCGCGTTTACCATTCCAGTTCTAGTTACGTTCGCTACGTCGCCCTGACAAACTTGTTTCTTAATCTTTTAAATTTCACGTGATAATGAAAAAACTCCGTATAATACTCCTGCATAATCTTAATTTATGGAAAGCATGCATTTATATGTACAGAGTAAAGACAGTAACAGTATTTACAGGTAAATTCCTGAGATTATTTTGAGATGATAATCTTAATACCAAAATATCGAGATTAAATAGTTTTTATAAGTGAGTTATTTAAAATTGGCGAATCATATCGCGCGTTGTGATTGGCGTTTTGCGGTGTAACGCATTTAAACGCCAATGAACTTTAGGTGTATGATTTGCTAACTTTAATTATCGGACACTCTGTATATATATTACATATATTACATATAATATATACATACATGAAAGTGTCGAGTGATAAAAGTACAAATGTGAGGAACTAAGGCATACACGAGATATCTTACATATTTAAATAAATATTTTATTCATCGTTAAATGTCATGTATATATACACTACCGTCAGAAAGTTTAAGACCAAGCGTTTTAAAGAGATTTTGGGGTCTTTTTATTTAAAATATATGCAAGTTCAATTTTATTTTTCATAGCATTATATGACGCTGAAGATATAATAATTAAATAAAAAAAATAATTACTATTTATAACGTATACTTGTTTTAGCATAAATTATGTTTTAAGATTATATCACATTGGTCCTAAACTTTCTGACGATAGTATATATGTAAGACATTTAACAAATAAAATCTTTACTTATACCATATATATAAGATATATAATAATCCTGTATATATATATATATGTGTTTGTACTATTTTATCGCTCGACTTTTAATCGGGAACAACATCGTTAAGTTCGCTCCCGCTGGCGAGAATTATCGAAACGATCGATCGAACGATCAGCGCCTGGATGCGAGGATTAGGCAATAATGTACAATATAATAATGGTGCAAATGGACGTTAAATCGAGACTCCCGCTGGCCGCACTAATTGCATCGTGAATTTTCCCGGTTTATCGGCAGGTATTCGACGTTATCGAGCTGTTGGTTCCCGCGGGCGGCAATGCGTTTTCCCCGTTTTCTATCTTTACCTGTATCTTCGATGCGACCGCGGTAGATACGAGCGCATCCACGAATGTGCATCTTGCTAGTTCCTCCGAGTTCCTCCCAGCGGCACACCTGGAATGGTAATAGAAGTTAAGCGATTCTCCAGCTGTATGCCGCTCGCGCTATCTAGCCGTATAAAAACGAGCTGCGCGCAATGAATGTAAAACGAGAAGTTTGTTTTACACTACCTCCTTCTCCTTCTAGTCACTCGACGATAGATTGTGAAAGGAGCAGCAACGAGCTGATCGAACTACAACGTAAAAAGCCCGCGCCAGTTGCTTTCTTTTCTTGGAATTATCGGAACCTCGAGGTGTCTCTTTCACTTTTTAAGCAATGTTATTCTGATAGAGAAACGGCAGTAAATCTGTCAGCAGTTAGCTTTTTACTTCCATGATAAATGCGTATTCTTTGAGAATTATAGCATATTGTTTTACATTCACATTTATTTTTTTCGAAACTTTGATATCTTTGGATTTTTACAAAAGAGTAGTTTGGAAAATTATTTCTCTCTCTCTCTCTCTCTCTCTCTCTTTCTCTTGTTCTTTATGCATTGCTCAAGATAAATTTTTTTATTTTGAGAATTGATAATTATGTTATCTGTTACATTAAGTTAAGTACATAAAATTGTTGATAAATTTGTGTCTAGAAAAACAATCAGGACAGATAAATCTTTTCCTTTATCGTAAGCCATTTTTATTATAAAGTATGAATCACGAGAATCAGGTCTTGCCCTAATATTTGTGAAAATATTCCTGGCGCCGAAAATATTCATGTCATGTCATGATCGCTTAATAATGTACGAAGAAGAAATGTTCATGAAAAATATTCTCGGAATGACTCAGTCAGTTTGCATAGATTGGTATGTTCAGGACTGAATTTCAAGTGTCGTGACTTGGAAGCGTATCGTTGACAATCGCCGTCGACGGAATACGGAATCTCCGTACGGTTGGCGTTCTATAAATACGTCTCTTACTGCCAAGATGGCAGACGAAAGACATCAAAATGAACATTACAGCAAGCGACGTGCGGCGCGCGACGTTGTGTTATAACCAAATGACGGTTTTCTCAGTACCAGTAGGAATGCTAACAGATGTTATGATTGTTTAACTAGAGACTGGAGCTGTTAGTAAATAGGTAATGAATTTTTCTTTTTAAATGGAAATTAAACCATCAATTTTAATTAACAGATTTAATAGTAGTAATATTTTAATTAAAAATTGAATTATCGAAATTTAATGCCAAATGTTAACTAATGTTAACTAATTACGTTCAGTTTTTACAAAAAAAAAAAGAATGAATATAAGTTCCTTAAGAAACATATATATTGAAGTACATAAACAGATAATTTCTGAGACATTATTCTTTCAATTATCATAAATTTTTATTATTGAATTTACAATTTCATTGTTTCAAGATCATAAAATGCTTTTTTTTACCTAACAATGAGATCGTTTCTACTTGATTTATTCTTTATGCGAAAGAAAATGGATTGTGAGCGACAAATTGATTTCGTTGAATCGATCGAAAAGATAGCAATAGAAAGCAATAGATTATTCGAATTAGTTTGCGAAACTAATCGCATACGTGCATACCTTTTCATTATTCTACGAATAAATTTTGCAGATCAAATTTTGTTCGCAAATCAACCCTATTTCGCGATGCAGTATTGTATTCCTATAAGTAATATAATATAGACATCGATACCGGATCGAATCCATAATTGATACATTGGCTCCGCAATATTTCTGCTTAAAATGATAGGTCGAGCGAACAAAAATCATGACGCGGTTTATATTCCAAGTAGGACATGAAGCTTTAAAACGTCTGCGATGACGTTGTTGCAGCTTAAACTGCAGCATTTTAGTCTATCACAGTTATTGCCACAACGTCATTATAAAGTTTCGATAACGTTATAGCAGCAAAAATGGGACAATATACTTTATAACCAAAATAGCTGCGACTGCATTTTGTCTTTTTTATTAGCTATTATAGTAAGATTAAGATTACGCTATTAATATAACTAAAATAGTATTGGCTGCCAAATAGCTGTAAAGACTGGCAGGACATTATATATACTAACTACATTTTTGTTGTCGCAGCGAACATAGATCGTTTTACTTGGGATACGTCTATCATTTCCCATTAAACACGACAAATAATGGAATTATCCTACGTAATTATCCTATGTGCGCCATCTCTCACATTACATTGATTACCGCTGTGCAAAGTGTAAAGTAGCAATGATTCGTCATATACGAAAATCGTATGCGTTAATAACATAGTTAAACATGTATGTACCTTTTCACACCTCGTGTCTCTAATATGTACTCTTTAAATTCTTTAGAATGAAATCTAAAGAGTGAAAATTGAACCAGTCTTGAGAAAGAATGGTTCTTAATTTTCAATCTTTAAGAGTGAGATTCACTCTAAAAGTTTTAAAGTAGACATCGCTAAAAATAAATAAATTCCAATTATTATAATAAAAAAGATTAAGTGCGGAGAAGGTTATAAAAATAATGAAGTAAAGAGGATCATATTTTACGCTCGTATAGTGCCTAATAATTTTGTATGATTTTTACAATTTCCAGTTTAAGCAAACTGCGTGTCGATTATTTGTCTGTGTTGAAACACAATTTTAAACGGAAGCTGGATTACCTAATATCACAAATTAAATTGACAAGGAATTTAATATCACTGATATTGGTGAGCATCTTCGGAACATTAAAGAATTTATTGAGAAAAATATCATTTTAGCCGAGATCTGAACTTGGATCTTCTTCGTTTTGTGGACATTTTAAAGACTAAAGGAATTTAGTGATTATAATAATATGCATATTGTAAAATGCATATTATTCATCATCAATCATTCTAAAGAAACCAAATTGGGGACTTATTTTATAATCATTAATTTTTATCACGATGAAATGAGAATAAAATTTTTTTACGTAATATGACAGGCACTTTCTCAGTTCTTAGAGATAATAGGGCCTGGTTACGCTCTAGTTAGAAAAGACACACACGCATACAGTATAGACTAATCATTGAAATATCCTCCTGGTTTCCATCTCCTCCGCGGATGAAGGAAGGGAGGGCAGGCAACTCGTGCCGAGCGGTGCCGAGAGAGAAATAACCTTTGAGTAATACGAGGTAGTAGGTTGCTGCGACGTGTCTGTGCACCGAAGAGGATGACGAAGGGAGGGATCAGTAGAGAGAGAAGAGTGAAGAAGGTAGATGATCATGGGAGCGGAGGAAGGGGGGAGGTAAGAGGAGGGTGGCAAAAGGAACCGGGGGAGGGCAAGGAGGCACGAGGAGGAGCCAGCGAGATAGAAGGCGTCCTTGATGGACAGGATGCCCCTGCCTGCTGGTTCATACCGTATAATCTTCTCTCTCATCTCATTCGGCTCCTTGTACGGGGTGTCGGGCAACGATTTGCACCCATGGCGCGTCGGGGGCAGCAGCGTGGGGCAGCGTGTTACTGAAACCTCGTCTCGCGTACAGCAAACGATACCGAACAATTCGCCGCCGCTGTCTCATCAGCGATTTATCCCGTCTGTCCCGCCGGGCATTAAAACAGTGCGACGAGATCTTTACATATAGAATGCGTGGTAATTCGAGGTGTAACCGAAAAGGGGGTGACTTGCATGAAAATGCATCAAAAGCGTAGAGTAACTTTTCTTTCCAAGGCTTCATTCTCGAAGAATTTGATTTTGTATTATAGATTGGAAAATTAATATAATCTTCATTTCTGTGGCATTAAGATTACATAAATTTTTAAGATTTTGCAAAATACTACAACATACATTTCAGTAGAGTATAGAGATGATTTAAAGAATTGAAACAAAATATTTATTAACAAAAATATTTTTACAAGAAAAAATTAATTATAAAGTTCGGCGATTCGAAAAAATACTTAAGAATTTTATAGCAATTTTTAAGTGTAAAGTATCAGCGGTATGATTCAATTATAATTTTCGTCACGCCATTCTTGAATAATGATTTATATATTTTATTATATGCCTAAACATTTTCTTAAGGACGGTTTGCGAAATTTTTTTGTCATTTATGTCATCCTGTGTCAAAGCGGCTCACGTTCTCAGTCTCATCTAATACCTGCGCTTTTTACTTTTAACAAACGGGTTCTGATTACGACGTCGTTACCGTTATTAATGTTACCGACGAATCGCGCGTTACGAGAAATTCCAGTCATAGATATTTAACGCGGACACGAAACCTGCTCTTGTGTGTTACATATCGTGAGTAGAGTAATGAAATTTTATCAGCCACGCCCACGATTAGTGATCACAGCGATTGCATGCATCTGCATCTTCTATTGGGATAATCGGAGGAAGGTGGAAGGAGATTCGCCACTATTTATAGTCGTACAATGGTAAATAACGTTTCAGGCGAGCGGCTCATGACGAACAAGCAATGCGAGCGACCGGTTCAGTCGATCGGAATTGCATAATCCTTCTCTATACTAACATTCTCTGTTGCAATAGAAATCGTAGAAGATTATAGCGATTTATCGGAATTTATCTCTCGTTGTAATTTGTTCTGTTATAATTATTTAATGATAAAACAATATAATTTTTATATAATTTTTATGTATAAGAGTTCGCTGAAAATTGGGTGTAAAAAAGATATAATTTACATAAAACTTTATGGAATTTGACAACTAAATCTCGAAATGCATTCTTCCTTATTGTGCACGTGTACGTGCATAATGCGTGCTGGTTGGCTTTGAGGGCACGTATTAATTTAAAATGACGTAAAGAACGGTGGTGTGGTAGCGGAACAGGTATAAGATCGCATAATCTGGTTCTGGCGATCGCGATGCCACGGTCAGTGATGGGTGATCGATCGTTACATTGCGTGCATAGGAATGATCTTGCTTCCTTCGATTTGCGATCTCCGTTTCACTCGTGTCTCTCTTTCTGCGAGTCTCTATCTCAGTTCTATAACTAGACTGTAAGGTTTGAGCATATTCTTGTGGTACTAAAATCATCTTTCTATATATCTCTTCTTTATGACATTCCGCGCTATCAAGGATATAACTTTGTAAAGTATTTACCCAACTAATAAAATACAGTCGCATTTTTACAAAATTATATTTAAATAGAAGTGCCATTAGCCAATATAGCTGTTACTATTATATTTTTAAATATTAAGGAAATGTAGATTAATATATGAAATAAAAGATAATTATTGGGAAAGCTGGCTTTTGAGATACTTTCTATTGAATATTTTTTTTAACTTTTTTTTTTTTAGATTTTACTTAGTTTTATTTACAAGTTTTTAATAATTATAGTTATTTAATAAAATGTGAAAAGCAACCTTTTTGAAATAATATCGAATTATTTGAAAGAGCTTGCAGCGTTTTTGATCTTCGATTTTCGATCCGTGTAAAAATTATAGCTACTAGGTTGTTTTATAACGAGTAAATAGCCGCGTGAGCTCACATGATTATGATCATGCTAGCCATTATGCAAGGATGCTGAGATCTTAGACTTCACGGAGGAACATGTCACTCGGATGTTCGCGGCTGCCAAGGGCTATGGTTATCCTATCGTTGGCTATCACCTTTTCCTCTCCTTTCGCGCGCGGGCGCACATCCGCGGAATACAGTACCGTGAATCAGCAGCCACCCTAGCTCTCGTAGATCGCACCGATCGATAGATCCTTCAGCGCTCGGTAGCGCAGATCACTATAATATCGGTCCTGATCGCCGTATTCGGAATAGGAGGGGTGGGACGGATAGCGCGAAGAAGAGTTTGTGCCCTTAGGACGTAGTGAGATCTATCTCGTTCGATCGCTCGATCCTGTCTAAGATTACTGCGGATACTTGTCGAATAAAATACTCCAATCATCAGACTAGGAAGAGAAAGGAGGAGAGACAACATCGTAGATAACAGAAAAAAAATATAGGCATACGGTTTGAAATATATTTCATCATTCTTTAGTCTTATTGAATTTACAATACAGTTTTCACATTTTGGTGACATGACTGAAGTAAATTAAATAATGGAATATCATATATATATATATATAGAAAATATTTATGAAATAGAAAATATTCTTTATATTTAAAATAAAAGGCACGAATTATTCTTTATGGATAATGTATATTTGTTTTAAAGAGAGTATTCCTGTAGGAGAAATACATTACTAAGGAAATTAAAAAATACTTAGCTGTAGATTAATGAAATTAACGTTTGGAAAAGAAAATTATTTTTGAAGATGGAAATCTGCCTCTTCTGAGGCAGATGCTTATTTATATAGCATTCCATTGAATATTTTTTTAAACACTTCTTTTAAAATTTTACTTTGCTTTACAGTTCTTAAACTTCTCTCTGAGAGTACACATTTTAATCTATAAATTATTCGGCGCACAGTTACTCAGAATTAGATATGTCTATATATTCACACTGAAATATTTAAACATTAAGATCCACTTTGACCGATAATAAGATTTCTCTTACTGAATTAAATGTACAAGTTATTTATTTATTACTCTCTTAATGTACGTTCTCATCAAAATGAAACGATGCGAACCACGTACTTTGTTCGTGGAGGAAATACACATAGTAAGTTACCCTATTAAATAGAAGTAGCGACTCTTTGCCTTGACATCGCTGGCTAATATACCCGATTCATAAAACGGATTCATAAAACCATTTCGAGACGTTTACACTCTGCCATTTTCGCGCTCTAGTACTTTCTCGAAGATCTTTTTTCGTTTTTCAATCGGCAATAAACAGTGACGAAAAGCCAATCGAGGAACAAAGAGGACTTTGAAACGATCGACGGCTGGCCGTATTGCTCGCGAGATATACGGATAGGTTATAGCTATTGTCGTGGAAGTTTTTTTTTAATCGCGAAATATGCAGTCGTTTATCGCACCGTTGCATCGAGGAGGCATTGCTCGTAACGTCGTCGAGAAGATTAGGTTGGAGGTCGTAGAGGTTACAACCTCTTAAACGTGATTATTTCTTAGACGCATAGCTTCTTAGGGCACCCACGCTTCGCGAGGGAGATCGATCAAAGGCCCTCCAAGTGCCAGATAAGCTAAAGTCGTCGGAACTTGTAAGAGTGTAAAGAAGGTATTTCCGGGTTGTCTCGAGACGCTTAAGTAGCTTAAGTCGTAAAATGCCATATATTAATCAGCTGTCTTGTTGAAATTATCTCTTTGTAAACAGTGTCATAATTAACGACGTTGATCTTTTTATATCCGAGAAATTATGAAAAGAAATATTAGCGTTTCACATTATACGTGTTTACACAGTTATTTTGATTAATGTAAAGTATTAAATGTGAACATTTTTAGAGGAAATTACTAGTGCAGTCCTACATTTAATTATTTTAAAAGTTAATAATTAACGTTCCTAATTATTTAATTAATTATAATAATTAACTTTTAATTAAGATAATTAGAAATATGTAAGTGATTATACCAGTTATTCTGATTGCTTTATACAGTTTTACTCTCTTTTTTCGAGTTCTATCTTTTTTTTAGTTTCTTTTTTTAAATTTCTTTTTCTAATTAAAGAAACAACGTATAAAGATAGTATTTCTATGAAATAACAAATGTAATTCTACACATTTTTAATTAATTATCTTAAAAGATAACTAACTGAAAATACTTGAAGAGAGATAGTATCACATAAAGCACTGTTTAAAGTCACTGTTTCAGTGATCTGCATAAATCTATTTCTCGAGAGTTTATTTTCGCTATTCGATTAAATGCGTGAAATTTCGACGTGCGCTAATCCTTTCGGCATGCACGTATTGTGAACGCTACGTAAAATATTGAAATATGTATAATCCATTATAGCCGTGAAAAGCATTTTGATATTGCTCTATTCTAGTTAGGATAAGCGTCACGAATACGCGCTTAGATGCAGCACATTGGGGCGCGCATGGAACGAGGACGGTTATCATTGTAACGTGTTGGCGAGGAGGGTTTCCAATCGAGTTTCAATACGGCGAGTTGCATTGTGCGCAGTTTAATCCTACCATCAATCGCAATCAGTCGACCCCGAGCCAAGCGATGAACGAAAGCAAAACCGTTCGGTCCTTTCTCTCGCAGCGTCGCTTCTAGGATTCACTTTCGTGTGTGTCTCAAAGTGGATTCCATCGCCTCTATTACTACATGCGAGAGAAAATCAATAGACATATTTCAATCGTAGAAATCTCAATAAATTTTCTTTAGAGACCGGTGACCATTGGCAATGTACATTCTATTACATGAGGATATTACAATATAATCATCATAACGGTGATGAATTTAATTACGAGGCATGAGAATGCACGACAGCTCGTCACTCAATTGATTTATTGACTAACGAACATTTATCGGTTTTCAAGATATATATTAAGTAAGAAAAGAAGAATTTCTTCTAGTCGCTGCTGACGTTGCCGTCATGCAGCGATTACAATCACTCGGCCATATCCATAATACAGTTTTAATGGGACATGTCGTGGCTTGTAATAAAAGTTGTATCTTCCTGTCTATTCCGCCGGTTTACTCGTCTTCCTCGTTCTCTTCTTCTCGTTGCGCTTGTTTCCCGGAACAGATTGTCGTGTTCTATACGATGGACACGTTAGCAATCAACGACATTTTCATCCTAATATTAGCGGCAAATAAGAGAGGTACAACTAGAAACCCTTAATTATATAGTTGCGATTATTTCACTGCATTTTGTGCGAAGAACGCAAAGGGATCTTGAAGTGCAAGTGACAGAATTATCGCAGGTTAAAAAAAATACTCCGAGTTGGCTGTACAGATTTTGTAAAATCCTTTTACACATTTAAAATACACTAAAAATGTGAGACGAAAAATGTTTAACGAACAAATTAAAAAAGATTACATTTAGTAACATTGTTTTTTTAACTTTTTCTATTTTTTTGTTAAATCGATCGTCTTACACTTTTTTTTGTACATATTTTAATTGTCTAAAAAGAATTTTATAATCTTTGTATAGTCAATTCGTACTTTCCGACTTTTATTTCTTAATATATCGATAATTTTCCGTTACTTTAAGATCCCTTTAATAAAACAAAATTGTAACATAGATTGTTCATTATTTATTATATGAAATTAAAGTAAAGAGGTTATACGACATCGATTCCTTATTTAGTAATTATTCCTTATTTAGTAAGAAACGATCCATGGCGTTTTTATACGATTAATTACGCTGTACGAGTCTATAGATGCAACTAAAGGTTAATCTACTTCGACGTGCAAAGCGATGTGCGCGACTTTGAAAAGGACGTTTATTGTTACCGTCGATATCTAATCTCGACCTTAACCGGTGTGACGATGCACTCGCGATTGTCCCGCGAAGAACGGTGAAGTATCGCTTGTCATGTTCCTTGTAGCCTTCGGACAGATCGTCCGACAGTAAAGAGCCATTTTCACGTCGCATTGTGTTACGTTATTGCTGTCATGACGATGAACATCATGGAGCAAGTCACCGTGAAAACTGACTATTTCGCAACAAAATACGCGGAAATTGGAATTTATAATAATCATGAAGGCTTAAATGAGTCGCTCAATTGCGCGTATAACGATGTTATATAATGCGTGAAAATAAAAATCTCAGAAATTGTCAGATTAATTTTGAATAATTACAAATAAATGTGTTAATAAAACTTGATGATACGTATAAATTTATTTATGAAATGTTGAATAATATTAAAATATATTAATAGAAGATTGTTGAATTATTTTTCTTTTCTTAAAGATTGATGAAGAATAAAGTATATTACGTATTAATAAGTATAAACATGTCATGATTTTTAATGTCATACGTGGATTAATATCTTTAGCAATAGTTAGTCTGAGTTGACTTGAATGCCACATTGATTTTGACAGTAATGAATGTTTTGCGAAATGGATGACGTAACAATGGCGACACGTATTGTAAATCGCGTTGCTTCCTGCGAATTCACTTTAAAGCCACGGAATGTTAACGGGAATAATATTTCATCGAAAATCGATGCTTATTCGAAGGGTTAACCGCTGTAAACTGTGATTGATTTATCGCTCTCGGCGACAGGGGAGAACAACTGTACTCTCAAACTCTAAAACACCGCGGGAGACAATCTGTCACACTTTGCGCGATGTTTCGGAATTATATTATTTGTTTTTTAACCATAATCGAAATTTCAGAGTTTTAAATTCTTTTGTAATAATAATGAACAGTATCACGCATTAGTATAGAATATTAGTATAATATTTAAAACTTTTTCTATTAAACATTTTTTAAGCTCGTCAAAATTATGAATATATCGTGCCTAATAATTTCCATCTAAATTATATAATATATTTAGCAAAAAAAACTAAGATTTAATATTTATTTAATGGAAGAATAAAACATAATCCATAGAAAAAACATGAAAGAATATATTTAAATTTAATGAAAATATAATTAAAAACGTTAAAATGATAAATCAAAATTACAAGACGATTTTTTTCTTTGGCTTATATTAAATCTTTTCTTTTAAACTTACTTTTCTGTATTTGTCATAAATTAATGTATGTAAAACATGATTTATGGATTTTATCTGACGTAATCTGTAAGTCGATTAATTAAATATAAATTTTCGCGAGTTTGTAAATTTCTAGTCATTTGCAAGAATTATTTTCAACCATTAGCGACCTAGAACAAGCACTCATTTTATTCGGTCTCTCGTAATCCTCTGAAGTGGAATTCTTTTATGTTCCCCTTTGAATCTCGTGCCAGCGTGCATGTCATTTCGATTCAATCACGGTGCGATAAACTACGCGATCTCTCTGCTAAGCACGATAAATCATGTTATTCGTGATGCATTGCAATGCGCATCGTTTCCGTCGACGCGTTCGCGATCGTAACGCGTTTTCTGGTGCCTCGAGAAAGAAAGGGAGAGATAGAACAAGAGAAAGAGAGAGAGAGAGAGAGAGAAAAAGAGATCCTGATTTTTTTTTTACAAGGGTGGTTCGTTACCCGGCGGATCGTACGATAAAGGGTGATCAATGTCTTACTTTCGCCGGTCGGAATCACGCAACTGCAGCCGGCGATGGTTGCGTTCGCAGTTGCGTTCGCAGTTGCGCTCGCGCGCGCGGATTCAACGGCGACGAAGCGGTGCGACGCGTCTAAGCCGGACCGAGTCTCGCTATTCCTGTACCTTCTATACTAGACGGCACAGCACGGGGCAATGACACCCGGTTCCTATCCCGAGAGACTGGCTGCACCGCTGCCGCTCGCAGGTGCGCCGTTGCGTCTTGCATGCACGCGGAGCGGGCATCGCTAATTTAATCAATTCCTTAAACGAAGGCGCGAGGAGAACATTGGCTTCTTTTTATTTTCTTGAACAAGGTGCAAGCACCTTCTCAAATTCTCTTCTCGTTTTCACTCCTCTTTTAAAAATACACGTTTTTACACATTTCATCTACGGAAATTTTTTCTGATCTTTCTGATAACGGAATTTGAATTATTTTAAAATAAACAACGTATCAATTTAGCAAATAATAAATTAAATTGAGTCAAATTTAGTACAGTTTCTTGAGTTGAATTAATAAATTTCCAGTTTATTTTATGACTTTTCGGTCAAATTTTATTTATTATTTACTGCATGCGTTCATTTGGACGTAGTTTATTTTGTAATTTTGATCACACATAAGTGGACTGATTTACATTTTGTGGAAGTTAAAAATAACAAAATGTTATTTAACTTAAAAGATTGGGTTACCATTGATATCTTTTGATATCTAACAGCATTCCAGAATTCCATTCCATTTCTTTTCTGCCTTCAAATTTAAGAAGATAGTTCGTAAGACACCAGCGTGTAGCAGACATTTTCATGCGAACGAACAATGATTCCGTCATCAACTTTGCGTTTTATCTCCACGTTTGCTCGTGTTTATCGCAACGGATTCGGGTTGTTCGCCGAGCATAGCAGTAAACAGTTTGTCTCGGACGAGTCGTTCTTCCGGTTTCTCTCTCGCAGCACGTCTTTCGCGAGTTGCGAAAATTAATTCCGCGCGGTGATATGACGGCACGTAGTTGTAGGTACTCTTCCGGCTTATGCGCTAGAAGTTATTGGCCGTGACAACCTTATGCGTCTAATATACAAAAGATTGGATGCGGCATAGCCATAATTAAATCTCGTAATACTGAGATGCGTGATAAGACATGACTTGCCATCGGGGATAGGAGTTGCTTTACACTCATTCGATAAAGAGAATAAGTAACTCTTACAATATATTTCTCAATGTGTCAAATAATTATATACTAGGCAATCTGTCTGTTACTTTAGAAGTATGAGAAGGAAGTGGTTCTTATCGCCAATTGAATATGCGGGTTTTATATGTATATATATATATATATAATATTTTATATTTAATTATTATATATTTATATTTCGCAACATTTGATATTTCTACCGTTTACTCTTTTCATAATGCTTATTTTAAAATATGATATACTATTGGAATAAAAAAATTTTTTTAGAATTTCATTAGATTTTAATTACAAATAATTTTTTAATTACTTCATTTTCTTACCTTTCGATAAGAATTTTTTGCAATAAAAGAAAACGATAAACTTTCGAAGTTACGTTTCTTTTAACGTCAAATGACTCAGTTAGATTTACGAGACGGCGTGACTTCTCGACGTCGTAGGTTTCTAAATACATTTGCTGGTGTAAGCCGAGAGGCAATCTTCTCTCCGACGTTTTCGTCGGATCGACACAAATTTCTTTTTCTCCGTTTGCAACTCTAAAAATACGTCGAGATGAGAAAGAGAGAGAACGAGAGAACCGTCTGTCGGGGAAAACCAACGTGTCAACCTGACTTTCCTCTCCTCTGGAGGCGCGCACGTGGGCGTCGCTTTAGCCTTAGTACGTTTATACTTAGTTTCGTCATTCAGGTCGTGCCAAATTACCGCATTGCAGCGGTACGGGCAGTGGTGCGACCGTCTTGCCGCGAAAAGTGCAACCGCGGCCGCGCACAATTGTGCGGGCCTTTGCGAGAGATGTGTTTTTGCGTCATTACGCGCTGTGCGCGCTGCGCAATATTCGCGGGCTGCCTCTTTCATCTGCGAAGTGATAAACTGTCCGACTTTTTTCCCCTGTGCCGTTTCTCCTCACTTTTACGACATTTTCCTTCGAGCGATCTTAATTTGGGACATTTACGTCTCGATCGTTGCTCGATCGACATGATCCATGATCGCATAAAGAAAAATTTGCCTCGATCATTTTACGTCGAGGTATCATTAGACAAGTAATTATACGCGATTGATGCATTAGCTATTAAAAGAAATTACATAATGCACATAATTAGTCGTATGTTTGTTGGCTTCTTTTTGCTATTACAATCTCGTCTGATTCATCTATCTCGTCATCAAAGTCGTCTAATGATAACTCGGCTTATCGCTCTAATATTGTCTAATGAGAAAGGATGAATAGACCGTATAGAAAAATGTTCTGCTTTGCTATTTTAGTCTGTATTACGAGAGTTGTATTAGCATCACGAAGTCGTTTGGACGTCGCTAATTTTTTTACTCTTTGATGATTAACATCTATTAAGTTTACTGTCCATTGTACGCATTCTACGAATTTTCTGCAAAAAAAGATTATATTGTTCTATTCAGTCGGAATTTTTAGATAGTCTTTTGATAGATTTTTTGTTAATTCTTAATAATTTGCGTTGCGAATAATTTGTACAGTACAATTAATCAGAGTTATTATAACGTTATTACATTCTTTGTTACTATCGTTAAATTCGAAGCTAATAATCTTCAATTTGAAAAGATAATAAATTATTAATCTTTTTTTATCAGATTTATTGCTAAGAAAATTTTACATTTTTGTTTTGATCATTCATTAACGCGTTAGAATAGACGGGATCGTTATAACTTAATGCGAGTAATTAATGATTACCTACGAACAAAATTATATTAGACGGAAATCGATATTCTCTCTCTTTCTAGATTGAGAGAACACTTATACCTGTTATTATACTTGCTTATAATACATGAAAAACATAAGTTTATTCTCTGTCTAATCCTTCATTACTGCAGTGCAAAAACGCATTTAAACGTATACGCGTTACGTCATAATGAATATTGCTATTGATAGAACATCACGGTAACGTATCACGATACATGACTTCTAAAAATGCTTTTGCATCGTCCGTTGCAAAAAGAAGCGGCGTTTTCTCACCTTCAAATCGCGACCTTCGATTTCAATGTCAGCCGGTGCAAAATTGACTCGCGAGATAGCTATCGACATACGTGTCGGCATGATAATTTTCGATCACTTTTCTCGCTATCTCATTAAGTATAACAACATAACGTTACGATCTATCGCGATGTTTGAAATTGAAGGGATTAAATGAAAAATACGATAACACTTTTAAATTTGAACATAAAGCAAGTTCAATTAGCAGTTTCATTACAATTTCTTATTTCAATTCTATCAGGTCTTTCTAATTAATTTCTCTTTATGTTGCTTATCCTTAATTACAAGTTGTATTTCAATAATATATGGCACAATTGATAGTTGATGTTATGATAACGATTACTCTTTTAGCTTAAATTGCAGTATTAATGCTTCGAGATAAAACTAAAACAACATTTAAGCGGCTCATAATTTCTGCAACTGATAGAGTTAAATTCTATGCATGACTTGTATGAAAGAACTATTTCAGTTCATCTGTACAAATGTTAAAGGCTAATAATGAATCATAAGGGTACATTTATCGTTATATTTATTGAGTAAAATGATAAATCGTCGGATGAATCACAAGTGAATTAACATGAGCACCGATAAATTCATGCTCTTCTTCATCTGCATAAATTGATTATAGAAATGAAAAAACGTTTTTATTGCTCTCAATCTTTTATTTCAGTAATATTATTTAACGCCATCGTTAATGAGGCTTGTCTCGGGTGATTTCGAGGATTTAATTCCTAGTTAGGTAATCCCGAGCGTTATGCAAGCAAGCACTTGAATCGACTGTAATTCGTCTAAAACTCTTGATGTTGATAGCGCCGCTGCACCGCAACTGCGGAAAGTTGCTCAACGATGAGATATTTGTCGCACAGGTTTATTTCGTCACGTTTAATACACAGGCCGGTGTTACGGAATACGCGCTCTATTTTCTTCCTGGTCCGTTTCGTGCAATTTCGTGATATGCGCTCGTTTCTATCCAGTACGTTCTCGTATTGGTATCAAACACGAAATCTTTATTCAACATTACGCTGCACTGCTCAAAATCTACAATTATCGCAAAATTTAAATTGTAATAAGAGAATGGAAGACTAACTTAATTTAATATATATATATATATATATATATATATATATATATATATATATGTTTCACATGTATTGTTTAATTTATTCGCACGAGCTTTTACATGAAACGTGAAAGGGATTACAAAAATTGTTAAATTTGTTTTGTATTTATGGTTGCAAATAATTTTTGTAGCGAGAATGAATAAAGAATAAATATTTGTTACACCTACAAATAATTTGCGATCTCCAGATTTGCAGACAGAATTTGTTGTTCATAGCAAATTTCTCTCCGTACGTAAATTTAACGTTGCATTCTTTGCAATATTATTCATATTTTTATAAATTGACTAGACATATGCAATATTGAATTTTGCTATTATTTTTATTTTATACTCGTTATGTGAGCAAGAATTGTTTTTCTGAGTCTTAGAATTATTTTTGAAACCAAAATTTTTGAAGACAAAACTATAGTTTTTCAACAAAAATATAGAATAGCGTTGAGAGAGAGAATGCTCTCATTGTTGACAGTCACGAAAATAAAAGCGACGGTAGATGCAAGTGTTTTCGAGAATAGCGTACTCGACGAGGTCGTCTTAAAGCGTGCCACTGTGTCAGTAACAGTACTCCTCGTAAAAGCCACTTGGCATCTCAGAAGGGTTACATTTCGCGCGACCCCGCGTACGATATCTTTTAATATAAAGAGCATGTCATTTCCTAAAGTGCTTCGACAAGTTAATAAAGCAGGCGGATCGTAAAGGTAGAAGCGTATTTTGTAATGACAGAAAAAGCTCCGGATATAGTAATTAGCGCGTAACTTTTATGCTTTCTAGGTCTTCAGTTTTTTATCAGACGAAGACTGTATTAAAAGCGAATTCAATGTAATCACAGATTTAATGAATTCACATTTAATGAATAAATTATTGAAACACAGTTTCTTCATCAGATTTTTTAGAATTATTGTAGATTTTACGATTTCCTGTATTTATTGCCTTCGTTTTAACGATCTAATTTTAGACTTATCTTTAAGATACTGAGTTACAGAATAGGGGTTTAAGTTTATGTGTTTTCTCGCGGATGAAACTCTTCTCTCTTTTTCCATCTCTTTTTCGCAGAATAGACATCAAAGGTAGATCCCATCCATAACTTATCGTGTATACATCCAAGTGCATTCCACGATTAGTTATTGTTAATAGGAAACATACATGCTTAGTGAATTTTAGACAGACCTGTGCTGCAATAATAAATCATCGCGTGTTAGCCGTATTCGCATTTCGAAATTTCGGCGTAATTGTTATGTCGATGAGATTGACCTGTACAATATTGAATTCTCCGCTCGCGATCTGAAACGTGTCAATTATCCCACAGTCGCGTTTTCACCATACATCTCCCATTTGCCTCGTTCTGGTAACTGCCTCACTTCGAGAACGATGATTTTTTCCGCCTAATCACGACTCGGGACTCCTTCCCTTCGTCCTCCTCAATATCCGATAGTGGCGAACATTCGCCATTCGTGAACGGTTGCCGTGTTCAGTGACGAAACCGGGAGATATTAGACAAGAATCCTGTACACTGCTGTTTCGAGACTCGCGTCTTTCAAGTGAAAGGCCGCGAAATGCGCGACTCGAGATCGACAAAGTTGCCCAATGCGTGCCATGCCGATACTGAAATCGAAATTCAAGAAATCCATGTGAGAAACTCGCGATTTGATCAACACGAGAGTTACAGTTTAATCATTATTTGGACCAAACCTGCAGTTCAAAGTCTGCCTTACAATTAATCAATCTTAATCATTTTATAGTATTGTACATCTTGCATAATTTGAAGGACAAATCGAATCCGTTGGTTTCAGAAATCGTTAGTTAGTTGTCTATGTTGTCTAATAATAATTAATTTATCTAGCAAGATAAAATAAATGTTAAGTTAAATTTAAAACATGTAAAATAACTTATTAACGAACTGAACATATTTACGTATTGATTTAAATGTTATATTTACGTAAAAATATTAGGACATAGCGATTAGTAAATCTCGAATGCATTGCAAAAGTAGATTTCCCAAATAGTTGCGTGAATTAATGAGAAACACGTGCATCTTTTAGTCTATTAAAAAAAAAATTGTTTTTTCTATATTACTTCCTTAGATATTGAAAAATTAGAGTTTTTCCTCATTTAACAACATTATTAAAGGATTTTATCAGTTCAAACCTTATGTTAAAAAAAAGACTTTATGTGAGATTAATAATAACATAAACAAATATATAAAATTTTGCGTAAATCCGGACATAAGTATAATTCCGATCACTGATACATGCACTGGTTTATCTTGAGAATTGAAAAAATTATGATGTCTACAAGAGTGGGCTTGGAACTAACGGCCTTGTTTTGAAAAATTGAATTTGACCTACTCATTGACCCGTTTAACCCGGCACGACCCGTCGCGACACTGTTAAGCGGTTTAACGGTCGACGTTAAGTATCGCGGAATTAAAGTTTAACGATTCCATTGTTATACCCGGCTGAGCACGCACAGCGTGCGACGTGTTGATATGTGAATGTTGTCTTGTCACATTCGTCACATCATTAGCATTAAAAATGTACGACAGTGCCAAGTACCGTTTTTAATGATTTCCTATCACGGGCGCGGCAACATGCTAAATCGTAATGCTTATTTTTCTCAACTTCATAGCAATGTCGGATCTTGTCTCAAACAATCATCGAGTGTCTCACATGTGGTAATAACCACAAATAGAGCTTATTATTGATTACGATACTTAGCGTTATATTAATGCACTTAGCGTCAATCGTCGACTAAATTATTTTTTTGTGATTTAATTTGATATTTACCTATTGTCTATAATTTTTACTACTAATTATTATTTTGAATTAAAGTTATTAATATAATTGTCCAGAATTATACGAATCTATTTAATTTTATTTAAATTTTTATATAATAAGTAGCATATTTTTTATATTAATATAATAAATATATAACAAATAAGTATACACTGAGGAAAAAGTTATTTATTTGACTAAATTAATTTAGTTCGTCTTTATTTCTTTTAATTAAAAAATGTACGTATTTAAGTCAAACATATTATATTTAATTCTAATACATACATTTTTCAACGAAAAATATAAAAGCAAACTAAATTAATTTAATCAAGCAAACATTTTTTTTTCTCAGTGTATTACATTGTCAGTGTATTACGATATATATAGCACGATATGTAAAGACATCTGACTATTTTTATTTATACGTGCAATTATTATAATATATTCAACGATTTGGATAAATTTGAGCTTTCCTACAGTTTCTATTTAGTGAAAGCAATTTACATAAAAAGAAATCAAAATCTCGAGTCCGTTTCCTGTCAAATAATCTTCTAATCGTTAAGTGACACACTACTGTTTTGATGGCGAGAATTTGATTTCATTTGCACAAGATACTTATTTACTGCGTCTCATGCTGAAACTTAGGCCTGTCTCGTTAAACAAATCTGACTGTCGGCAGGTCCATTTTTGGCGACCGAAATATCATCGGGAGCAGTCGCACGCGCGATTTCCTTTCAGGGTTAACCTAATTTGACGTGTACTTAATTACGAATTTCTGTCTCGTTGGAGAACCCGGTTATCGTTGACACGGGCTTTCCTTTCGGCGCGACGGCCCGCTTAACAAACGCCCACGTGCCGGGTCTTTACAGCCGTTCGTAGGTCGTATGAGGACCGGTATTAATTACAACATAACGAACCTTTCGTTTTATTGATAATATACAGTCGTTCGTTGATCTAAAACGCGATCGGTATTGCGTATCTATTACCACTAAAATATCTACTATTTAGTTTAATTCCATGCTTAAGTATCCACATGTAAACACACGTTGTGAATATCATTTAAACAAGTATGTGTTATTATCATTTTTTTTATTACTCTTTTGCTTGCGATATCCTATTCGATCAAATAATTATGGGAGATGTGAATTTTAATTTGGATACAATAGGAGAAAATAATTGTTTTTTTGCATTTCTGTGTAATATTTTTATCTGTAAATTGAAATTATTGTGCAATGCTTCTTTCTAACCTTGTTATATACATTTCTTGGTTCTCTTATATTTATGTACATATTTATATAAAAAGAATGACTTTGCTGAAAGGATCAAAAATTTTGTTGGATTTGAAAATAATTTTGTTGGGCCTTTAAAATAATTTTTTTTGAAAAAATTTAAATGTTACTAGAATATCAAAATTTTTTACAGTATTATTCATCACTTTTAAAAATTTTTAATTATTTTGTGATTGTCCAATAATGTCATTTTCTGTATACAGGAAAATTTTAGATCCTTTAACAAAATTATTGTTTCGCGTATATAAAGCATCGTAAAATTTAAAGATAAAATTGGGCATTATGCTTTATGTTCGCTTATTTTACGAGTTAGCACCGCGTATAAACTGTTAGTTCCACTAACTCTGCTATGGTAAGTTAACTAACGTGAATCTAACGAGAGCCTCGGTATCCGGGACGGGATTCTTTTCTCCTACCGCGATCGATCTTCCAGCTTCCTGCAGACTTTTCTATTCATCCAAAAGGGAGATCCCGGTGTCACATTACTCGTAATCCGCGTCGCTAACGAACCGAGCGATCCGGCTATGGTACACTCTACGCATATGTAACGTTTCTAACGGTATATCCTATAACTCGCATTCGTTTGGAGCTACTGAATCGATTGTTTCCGTATCGATTTACATTTCCTTTTACGATTCCTTACACTAACAACGTAGTGTGAAATATAACTCAATATGTTGGATTGCAGCATATTCAAAATCAAGAATGATTTCTCTGATGTTCCAAAATGAAAATCTTTAACTTTAAAATATTTTTGGATTTATGAAATAAATAAACTACAAGCGGAAATTCGTACGATGAACATTAATTTGAAACAATATAAAATTTTCATGAACATTACACACTACTTAATTATGATATAAAATTTTTTTTAAATGTCTTACTTAGAAACTTTTGCTTGCAAAGTATAAAAAGACGGTTTAAATTCGTGCATTTTTATACATGTAATTGTGTGTCGGGTGAATGACTGGCGAGGAAAGTATAGAGACTACAACGACGAGTAAACAACTCATTAGCATTCCTTTTCGTGTTCAGCGTGAAATCGAAATTACTTGGCCGGGAGTCAAAGAAAGTAGTAGCGAAGGCGTCGCATGGAATTGACAACTGACATTATTTTCACCCCGCATTTTTATTTCGACTTCAGGCCATTTGCTATTCGGGTTTCGTTGAGTAAAACGCAAAAGAAATACGTCGCTCTCTCTTGATCATGTAGACTCTCGATTTTCTTGTTTCTTTGAAAACGTGACTGGCGCACGTTCGTTCTCAACTGGACTATAAATGTATTTCGAAAAAAACTACAATACGTGACTTTATACGTCGTTAATGTATTTGTATTTATAGTTATGCTAAATTATGAGCACAATTTTTAATTACGTTATTCATTAAATTATTTTTAAAAGTAATGTAATACTGAGAAAAATGTACTACAATAAATTTGAATAAATATTTATTTGGATAGTGCCAAAACTAAACATTTATTTACAATAAATAAATATTTACTTAATAAAGAAATGACTGTTAAATGAAATTAATGTTACATTTATATTGGTATATTTTTTGCCTAAAATAACATTTATACAATAAAAGAATTGTTTTTTTTTTATTCACGTTTCTCATTCATTTTCTATACTCGTTTAAAGCGTAAGGACATCGCGAATAAACTGGATTGAGCGGTCAACGATCATGTAACAAAGTGTCTCCTCGATATCGCGGGTGACACGACGCGGTTTCACTACGAATCGGACGAGCGAAATCATGCTACACCGGTCGGTGCGGTTGCATATTATACATGTCATTGCCCGGGGCAACCACGAGCTCTCTCGAGAGGCTCGGCCAGTCATTCTCGACAAGTGTGCATCACGACATTGGTCTACCTTACATCCACCTACGTGCCATACGTCCACCGACGTATTCTACCTTATTATATTCACCTGAACCTGCGCCCGCCGCTTTCGGGATCTCCCACAACGACTTGTCAGTTAATCGAGATTGTCTTGCCTTCAGAAGAAGTGTTACGCGAAATTCGATCGATCTTTAATTTCTTTTTTGTATTTTATTCTTACGAAATAAAGTACTGCTATGAAACTGCGGGTTAGAATCTTTTTTTTTGCAATTTTTGAATCATTTTAGAATATTATGGGCGAAGAGTTTATATTTTTAACAATTTTCTTTGAAACAAATATTTTTTAATTGTATACATTATTTGCTCTGTTCTTGAAATTTATAAAACGAGTGCTTGTATCAAAAATACGATTATCATTTTATAGAAATATAATTATTAATAGAATTATATTTTTCGAGAGCTTAGAATAGTAAAAATTTAGGTCGGACAAAAAATCCAGATTGCAGTTAATAATAAGTAAATACATTATATTGATTGTATCTTTATTATACTGTTATAATGCATGTATCTTGTATAACCTATCTATGATATTAGATATTTGCCGCTCGTTTTACATAGATATTGACAGCAATTTTCGTATCAAATAAACGAAACTTAAAATCAGATATTATTAGCCATGTTACAAGCTGAATGAAGACAAGGACGCTGGTATTTTATTCCGCTCGGTAGAAATCTAGTTTCTTTCGCATGTAAATCCAAAAAAAGCAAAAATTAACTTTGCTCCATATAATTTACAATAATTCCATCGCGCCGTTCGCAATCTGACATTGATCTCTCTGATCGCACTGTACGATTGAACAAAGTGTAATGCTTCGACATAATATAAATCGGATTGGTCGACGGACAGTCGCTTTTTCGATTAGCATATAAAATCGACGCACAGAGAGATTGATATTGAATCATAACGTAGAAGGAGTATCAACGGTTATTACTCTGTTCGAGTCGAACCAGTTAAGTAGCATCGGTTAAAACATTTTATCTGTCTTTATAATGGCACAATTCACACTGACTCACAATCTCGTCGCTACTACCTACTACCCGCGTGGCAGAGAATTTTTTCCCATCCTTCGCCCTTTTTTCCTTTCCCTCTTTTTTTTCTCAGAGCCCCGCATGCAGCGTATAAGATATTCTCACTTGCAGCGCGCCAGCAGCTCGTTAGCGATTTGCGGCAACAATGGCCGACAGGAGGCTGGATAATTATTCCGTACACATGCACATATCTCTCTCTCTCTCTCTCTCTCTCTCTTTATCCGTCTCTCGCTCTCGTCCCTCGTTTTTTTTCTCTCCGATCCTTGAGCGTTCCTCTCCAACACCGAGCGTGTAATCCTCCGTTCTGTGCCAGCAAAACAAGTTGTTCGATCCCACGTCTCCGACCTCCAACGCGCGTCTCTTAGATAATTCTTTCTCCAAGCAGCCCGAGTAATCGAGTAGGCTGTTTGTATGCACTCGTATGCACAGCTGCATTGTTGTTGCAAAACAACACGTGGCATACCGGTAATCGACACGTAACATGCTCGTGCAAACATGTACACAAATACATACTTGAGAATAGAGTTGGAACGACGAGAGCGGAGGACGGGTTAATCTTGCATAACGTAATAACGAGGCAACGAGACGAGAGGACCTTACTTAACTCTTTCTTATGATTTGATTATTGACTAATAATAACGAACCGTACAAATGATAATAATAATGGTAATAATCCCGCCAGACGACTTTACCCGTTACAATGTAGCAATTGTGTCATTTTTTTTCACATTGATGCATTAATCCGTTGATGAAATAATTTATTGTGAGTTATCTTTGAGCGTTCTCTTAAAAATTATGGCAACATAAGAGATATCTCTTATTATATTTATCTTTAAATAATACATATGAAATTTATAAGATATAATGTCGATTATAATTATGATTTGTTTTATTAGACACACATTTTATTTATAATATAGATACATATTTTAAACAGATATTTTATTTTGTATACAAGTTACTTGTATTTTTTTTTATAGAAGAATATTATTTTATTTACTTTACTTATTTTTGCGATAATTATTTTGTTTCATTTAGACAAGATTTCTGCACTTATTGCAAAGATGAATGTTCTTCCGTGACGCAACGCCATTTGTTTGCCTCGACCTTTTGCTATGCGTCTGTAGCTGTTATTAACGACTTAACGTTTTCTCGTACTCGGTTTAACGTTAAACGAGTAAATAATTTTTCCGTTTACACGGTGTTGGAATTCATAACCGCCACGTTTGGTTAAAACGCACGGCTATGCGTTTCCCGGGCGGAGGGTTAATGACCACTTAATTGCAGAACTCGCAATGCGGTCGTCTGGTTAATTGTAGGTCGCACAGAAACCGGAGTGATAAGCGCTTGACCGTGAGAAGATATAAAACGCATGGAAAATAGTAAATACGAATGATTTCATACTATAATTACGATATCTTTTCTTTTTAATACTTATAAGTAACATTATTAAAAAGATAATACGATTTTAATAATATTATATAATTAGAAATAATATATACAATTAGTAGTGAATGAATAATAAATGTTTCAAAAAATTGTAATTTTTACACATCTTATTTTATCGAATATATTATATTTAATATATTTTTCTATTTACAATTAATATAATATTTTTCTTTTACTATCAATAAAAATTATATTTCCTGTAAAAAAAAAATAATCTACAATGTTAATCATATTTTTCAGTCAATTTTAAGTTGCTGTTTTGCATTTATAAGTGGTCGATGAGAGTTTCTCGGGGATATACTTGAAGTTTTATTACGCGTCGAGTGATCGCTAAAGAGCGACTCTTTCTCCGAAGCCATAATTAAATCGAAATCGAAAATTAGACATCGTTATGCTTAGTGAACTGTCATTTAAGAAATTCGATAATCAGCAATAAGTTTCTTTCCGGTATGTAATTTCTAGTCTTTGTTAATTGTAGCCGCTAACTGATAATTAGGCACGCCTTAACTATTTACATCAGTATGCGGTTAAAAGGTACTGTCATTATATCAATTTCTTATTTGCTTAGTTTATCAATGTTGCATTTTATGTGTGTATTTTCACATGATCGAAACTACTTTGAGACTTCGTAGTAATTTCATGTCGATCTATTGACCGACAATTTATAGCCCAGACTGTGCATGAATCTTTTTTATATGAATATAAAAAACTATAGAATATGTATACCGTTAGATCAAAAGAGCAATGTTAGCAATGTGTATTTTGTTAGCAATGGGTATTTTGTCTTAATTTCTGTTGATAAATAAACTTGTTTAAATTCGTACGTTCTTTTTAAAGAAAAAAACTGAAACTATTATATTATTAACTATATATTAATAATGAAATTATATGTAGAGTTACACATTCTTATCTACCTTTTATGTGTAACGAGATAAAATATTTTTCCCAGATTGCGTGCGAGAATAATTCAATTCCATCAGGATTTCCTGAATCGTAATTGACACGAACAGAGCTTAGGGCGTGATAGTCGGTATCCTTTAACCACTACGAGCTATCTAGGCATGCTCTTTCGTCGAGGAATTCGCAGGGCATCGGTAATTTCTTGAGGTTTTCCGCGGTCGTTACGCGGTCGCAAAGTTAATTGAGTAGAAAGCGATTCACGTGAAAATGTGCCGACTCTTCTGCCGGGCGTATTAAATGTCTTGGTGTTATATTGTCATTAAAAAGAATAGGCAAAAGAAGAGAAAATGTTTATTACTATTTTAAGGCAAAGCTATATCGAAGTAAATATATCTGAATAAATTAAACGAATAATGTAGTTATAATACAAGAATCAATTATTAGTTATTTACATCTAGTTAAAGATAATTGTGCCTCCACATTATTTTTCAGTATTACAAATAATAGCAGTTTAAAAAAGCAACGGTAAACGTTGGGGGGAAGTTTATTTAGAAATTCTCGTAAACTTAGAAAAGATTAATAATTAATATTATTATTAAAAATATCAATATACAATGTATTTTAATATACAGAAATTTCTTGATTATTAAAATAAAATATGCTAGTAAACAAAAAATAAAAGAATGTATTATACATTATAAAATGCGTCATAATTTTTTTTTAAGAGTTAACACAATAATACAAAATTAAAGCATATGATTGACGATTCGTGCCGCTTAACAGCGAGACATGTAATTTGTCTCTAAATAAAGAGGAAGAAGAGGGTGGAGATAATGCATTTCCGATGCAGTCGATATTGCCGTTGTGGAATCGGTCGTTCCGCTCGACGAGTCGTACCTGCGAATTTCCAGTGTAATAGTATGCAAGAGAAACGTTAGAATTATATCCGCCAAACAGGCCGAGGCGAGACGAAGACACATTCATCCTGTCACCCACGTTTGTGTTTGTTCTGTCCTTTCGATAACGTTTTTTTTTTTCCACGGCGTGGCGCACGTCGTTATCGTGAAAGTGCGTGTGATCGTGCAGCGATAATCGTGCGATGTATTGTCACAGATTGAAAATAATAGTAGAAAAGGGGCCGATAATGCTCTACTCCAGTTGGATGAAAACGAGGAAAATTCTACGTCATGCTACATACCACGTCTGTGACAAGGTAATTGCTTCGAGAAATTGACGATATAATCAGGAATTTTCTCCTGCGAGAATGAGAGTATGATAATGTCGAGAAAAAAAACTTTTCCTATTTTAACATCTTTTAAAAACATAATCAGAACGTACAGTTTAAACTATACATATATAAATGGATTAAAGATAAAGATATAAAATGGAGGAAAAAATTATATTTTACAGATACTTTACTTAATTGAAAAAAAAAGAGAAGGCCAAAATATCTTGCCAAGTATAGTTACAGTTTTTCTGTGATTTTGAAGTGGGACGAATATTGATCTGGTAACTAAACGTGTGCAATTTTCTTTTTTCTATTTTTAGAAACGATGGGTATTGTTCTACTTTCGGGCGAGTCAGAGAAATTGATGTATAGGTTTAGATTTATTTTCTTGGATACATTCCGCATCAACTTTTTCTTCGCTAGAAAGTTATGTACGCAATGTCGCCGATTCGCGTGGACGTGAACGAGTGAATATCGACGTGAATATCGCGTTAATAGGAGTAGGAATAGCGTCTACATTTTTTTCGATTGATTCTGATATGTCTATGACGCGAAAAATGCTCGTTATCGAGTCGCGTGTACCACAATCAAAGATGTATCGAAGGACAGATAGGAACAGGATGTCCTACAGGATGATTCCTTCGAATCTCTAATCTTTCTTCCTCCTCGTCTTCGATCGACCGATTGTATCGCGTCTCACGGCCAAGATGGAGACAGGTTTCCAGTATATACGGGAGTTCGATACGCGGGCACCGGATGTGGGATATGCAGACGAGATGCGTGGGATTCCTCCTTGATGCGTAGCACGCAAATATGCGTCGCCGTTCCTACTTGGCAAAGTCGGAGTAACTTTTTCACTTGTAAGCGAGAAATAAAGTTTTCAGAAAGCTATCGCGACGAGGAAATTTAGGTACAAATATCTTTAAACATAGGAAACTAATAATTGAATAGCATGGGGAGAGAAAATGTTCGTCAAATTTTTTGATATAAAAAAGAATAAGAATCTGTATTTATGACTCAAGTATTATGGTGTAAAAATTTTTCATACCAATTTTACTGTCTTCACTTTGTACAAATTGAAATTGGATTTGTTTTTGTGTGTGTTTTATATTTGTTATTTAAAGATTAACTACGTTCCCTATTACATATTTTATACTTTCATGCAGTTTTATACACTTTCAGAGATTTTTATCTTATAATAAATATTAATATAATTTCTGTTTCTTATATTATTTTCCTTTGTTTTACTTTGCTTATAATTGGTTTTAATTTTTCCATTCGTTTCACTTGTAATTATAAAAACTAAATTATTTTATTCGTTTATATATATCAGTTTATTAAAGCTTGGAAAGTCAGAGAATGAGAGGGAATTTTTTAATTCTATTTGCGTGATAACTGTAATATTTCCGGAACAAGCCTTCCGGGAGGGATTCAAGGAAAGATATATTCGACGAAATCTTGTAACCATCGTCGAATGGTGCTTTTCGCATTCCAAGCGTATAAGAATCGAATGCCGGCGGCGAGTTAATGCGTGCAACGGGATTTTCTTATTGGGCAGGCATTGCTCGCGACACGCTCTGTTTGGCTAACGAGGCGGCGAACGTGGCAGCGGACCTTTAATTGCCTTTAATAAAGTATAGCTCGGTGCCTCGTTGCCGGTTGTTTCGCCGCGTTCGCGATTTCGCCTTCGAAAGGTCGAAGAGATCGTCGTGAACGGCACCTACGCCATCGTTATAACGCGGGGGCACGTTTATGTCGGCTTTATTAGAGATTAGAAACGTAGTGGGCCTCCCTGTCGTAATCTGGGTCACGTTGTTTTGTGCTTAAGGACTAGCAAGGACTCCGATCCGCGAAGCGTGTCAAGGACAACCAGAAGGAAGCGGTCCGCCCGAGAGCGAGCGACCTATTGTCCGTTATTGTCAATTGTGAGACAAGTGCCTCCGATTGCGTAACGTCGCGATAGTCACATTTGTTGAATCACACGAGAAAGAAAAAGAGACAAAGAGATAGAAACAACTCGTGAATTATCCTTAATGAATCGTCAGATGTGCGGTACGATCGGACGAACTTCTTTCTCGTCAGGCGAAAAAATTGAATGAAAGCCATGATAGATCAGAGTTAAAGTCTGTATGTAATTAGTGTGATAAATCGTGATGCAAATGAAATTTTCGTATCGAAATTTCGAAATTAGTAATACGAAGTGAACATGTATAGTCCATGCAAAACCTTAAACCGAATTATAATTTATAATTTTATTATATATCGTTAGAATGGGTGCAACAACTTTTATTATATCGAAATATTTATTCTATCGTGTAAAAATTATACGTATCTCCCTGTTCTTTAGCATGGATAATTCTAAATGATCACTGTGTTTATAATAAAATTTAGTTAGAATATTTGATATTATATTTGTTAGGTCTTTCTCTGTTACTTGATAATCTAAAAAGGAATGGTTATATGGGGAATACTCTGTATATTGCTTCCAATAAGCATAATAAATTATTTCATAACGATATTCATCGATGCGTTTTAGTGACCGGCGATATGCTATAGCAGGACTGTTTATGGTTCGCTAAGCTCATGCTGTTGGTACGTGACAATCAACACGCCGGAAGTTAATTGTGAACGTGCGACGAGCGACAGGAAATGGTATGAACCGGACGGAAAGCGGTTAAACAGAGCGTAAGCACTCGTGCAGTGAAATTGATTCAATCGAAAAAGTGGAATCATACTGATATCATTACTGATGACGGTGATCAATACATCTTGCGAACGCTTTATCAATATATGGAGCATTAGGCGACTTTCGATTAGCCTTGTGCTTTTTAGTAAATATTTTTTCGATAAGCAATGGCTGTGATCATGGCTGGCGAGATAACTGGACCGTGAATCCGGTGTTTGACATTTTTATACATAAAATAGCGTGGAAAGTGTCGCTGTGTGTTTTTATCTACTTGTGATGTTTGCGATGTATATTCAGCGGATTGAGAAAATTTAAGTTTAATCCTTTCACGACAATCTTTATATATATATATATAAAGTATTCTTATTTAAATGAGAAGAATTTGAAATTAATGAAGGAGATACCTTGAGATCCACTTTTAATTCGAGGCTACGTTTTTATAAGATGGATGTAAAATTGGATTTACATTTGAAATGTTACACAATTACATATTCAGATAGAATGCCACAAATATATTTTTTACCTATGAATTTTTTGATCAAGTTTTAATTGATTTTTTTTGTGGAAATTTCTTAAAAATGATCGATTTTCCTCGATATTTATATCCAGAATAAACTGAATTAAATTTCATCAAGAATTATTAGTAGTAAACAAATTAATATTTAAACATCTTTATGGATTTATCTCATTATTCTTGTGTCGAAACTTCAACTATTTATTTTTATTTAAAGACAATTGAATAATTTAACGTGCAATTTTATGCGTCTTAATTTTATCGAGAATTTCTTAATAAATTACTCCTTTTTCAGTATCTATTTATTTCATGCATAATAAAATTCTAGTTTCCTGGCTTCGGCATATGTTTAGGCATTTAGTGTTTTTATCGGATGCTCGACATTCTTTCGTTTAATTAGTACAAGGAAGCGGTATAATTTTTCCGAAGGAAAGAGGTGCGGAACGTTTACTCGCAGAGTAACCTACCTTTATTTCTCCATAAAGTCGAGTGAATTCTCGTTCTTATTCTTATCTCGGTCCTCCCAGACAAGAAAGAAAGAGAAATGATCGCCTCGTTTCGAGATTGCCACGCAATGCGAGATCGGCTGGATGAACGAGAACGGACGTATTACTTCTTTGCGAGAGCGGCCTTTTTGCCAGTTCGGCCACGCCGTTCCATCGTGTAAACGCGATACGATAGCCATTATTTACGCGGCATTATCTTATACCACAAGATTATAACGAGTGCCAAATTATTGCGCGTTGATTGCCGCGGATAAGCGCTTGCGTCTTTGACCACGCAGACTTGAGATCATTTAAAGTCTCGAATTGCCGAAAACGTAGATTTATTTCACGTCAACGTTGTATTCCAGTTGTAACATAATTACACATCGTATTTTATTGAGTTAATTGTCATAAATGTGAATTTAATTGCTTGCGTTTTGTAAATGTATATAATAATGGGGACGATAATGTTCGGCTTGAAGCTGAAGATAATTTTGAATCCTCGACGAAAACTTTTCAAGCAATGACATATAAAATTGTAATTTGAAGAATTAACAAACTCTCACTAAAATTAATCGTAAGTTTCTTTAACAAATTACAAGTTTTTAAATTTAATTTCCACTTCTACAAGTACATAAATATTACAGTGTTTTAATTGAGTTATTCGTACATATTTGTGCGATTGCCACAAAATTTAATCAATTACATCAAGATGCTTACATGTTGAAAGCATTAAATTTATTATGTTTCTGTTTAAATAAATCTCTCTTAATGAAATCATTAATGCTGAGTGTATAAGCGTATATATTTGCATTCATTTCAATTAAATTAAAAAAAAAATTTGAGAAATGAAAAACGTGTTTTTACACAAGACAATCCTCTTTTTTTTCACTAGTGCTATGTGCACGCATTAAAAAAAAAAGAGAAATAAACAAACTGAATGTGTTCACAATGAAAACGATGGTGTTTGGTTGATAACCAGTAAGAATGCTCGATATATACTTGATGAATGTCTGATGCTTTAAGATTCCTTACAGATAGGTTTCCATTCACTTGTCTATCTTTTCCACGTGAACGGCCTCTCCCTGGCTCTCTCTTTCCTGTTTCTACGAATATTTGGAACTCTCCTTTGAATAATAATAACAGTCTCGAGTGAAGGTATCGTTGGATAAAGTCGCGAATCACTCGAAAGTTCGATTAACTTCCTAGTTCCTCTTCAATAAACATTATTTTCTGGACGCGATGTGACGGCTGCGACTATTTTTCTTATTCTCGATCTTTGACCCGCGCTTCCTGCGATAGAAAAAGGATCCCTCTATAACGCCGACAAATCGGTCTCGTGAAATCGAGGTCGCGTCATAATAACGCACCGGCATGTCGGATTTATTTCTTTTACTCCATCTTCGGCCTTTAATGTTATATACTTCTATCTTAGAAAATTATTGTACACGAATATCTTAAATTATAGACTTGTATATAAATTACACCCGTATTATATCATTTTTCCATCTAAGAAATTTTTTTATCAACTTGAGAAGAATTTCTTCTTTGAAAAATTCGATTACACATACATTAGTTTTTCACACTTAATTTTCAGTGTTAAATAACTTGATAATTTCCTCTCAAATTAGATTCTAATGTAATATTTTGTAACCATTTCCTTAAACTTATGTAACTATTTTTTTAAGCATTCATTCAACTTCAAAACTCAATTTTTTTGTAATACTTTTTTTTTTATTAAGAAACAAATCTACTTATTATTTATGTCGAAAACGATAAATAAAAATAAAAATAAGGCGATAATTACACATATCTAACGTGAATTGTTTTTTATTTTAGGCTACGAGGAAAATCTCCAAATGTGGATATCTGTTCGTCGCACCTGGCTGGGATTTTTCAAACCCGTTGAACCGGACAAAGGTATGTTTCACTTTTATCAATTCGTCAAGAACAATCCCTTTCGATCGGGCGGCATTGTCGATTGAACATCGCAAAGATGAAGGAAAGATATTCTCAATCGTCGATCAGAAATGCGCACCGTGATCAACTCATCGATCACTTCCGTTTCGATGCTCGGGGCTACGTGACGCGTTATCAGCCGATTGAGTCTATCGATCGCGGGAAATCACACCGTGAGATGTGGATCAAACCGCCCGCGCACCGCCGCGCCGCGCAATTTGCTCATTATCGAGAAAGTGAGGATAAGCGGGCGCCGCTGAAAGGAACTCGGCGATACGTTTTTCCACGGCCTCGTGCGAGGCGAATCGCGCGCGCGATTCGCCTCGCGAAAACGTGACTTCGAGGAACACGTAAACGAAGTCGTTCCGGCTTTATTTTACATTTATGACAGCGCGCACGAATGTTGTTCCTTTCTAAACTTTCTCCGATATGAAATATACGCTCGTTAACACTTCGTACGAATATGTTACTTTTTTTTTTCCTTTTTATCCCGATGCGTTGGACGCGCAGAAGCGTAATTTTTCGATACTATCTATCGAGGCGATTTAGACGTTAATTGCGGCGATTCGTTGAGAAATGCAGAAACACGAATGTTAGTTCGCCAGGCTGTCGGTCGTATGATTTATGACTGTTGCGATTTTCTCTGTCAAAGTGTCCGCGACATGTATTGTTTGATTGACGTGTCGATAATCCGGAGATGGTACCGTTAATCGAAGAGGTCAATTGTCAAGAACTCTCTAAATCTGAATCAGTGGGTAATCACTGATTATATATTATTAGTCCCAAGCCAATGATAATCAGTGATTCAACTGAAAAAAGGAAGTTTGCATAATTAAAATATCAATATTTTCATGTCAGTTCCACTATCATATGGGTACATTGAATTTATATATTATATTAAAGCAAGATTATATATTAGCTAGATTAGGGATTTAACGTTTCTTTGTTTTTTTAGTTGAACTTTACTGCGAATTCACTGATTACTTGTGGCATAATCATGAGACTGATAATCAGTGATTATCCACTGATTCAGATTTAGAGAGAAGGGAAGTTGATAATTCGCCAAAATTATAATAATGATTTGTAGTAATGTTGTTACATTGGGAATACACAGGTGACCTTTAGGAAAAACCGTAAGATTCTCATTACGTATACGAGAGTGACTGCTTGTTAATTAAGAAAATGTGGTCGTCCTGCGATATTCTTGAATTATGATGGAAATGTCAAGCTAGATGTTGTTGAATCGTTACTATCGAGGATCAACAATAACCTTTAGTTATTGCAAAATGTGCGTTTATCTATCACCGTATTACGAGTTTCGTGTAATACTTCAGAAATATCGCTTGTAATTATCATCAGCAGTATGCATTTATGAATTAAACTATTCGGGAAGATTGAAGAAACTGAGAGAAGAAAGCGTAATTTCCTAGTTTGAAGTTGTAGGTACTCTTGATTATAGCTGAGATTTACACGATCGATAATTATCGACGTGTATCGAGCTCATTCGTCTTACATCGCTGGCGAATAGAAAGTGGTCCCATGGTGACCGCCTTTGGCCTCGGTCTTGATTTTGCTCGCAACAATCTGTCGTGTGATGTTCTATGACAGGCTGACCGCCTTAATTTTTATTAGGATTTCTCAATCTATCGCGAATAGAATCGCTTTAACGGAGCATTGTCGCATGTGAGATTTTGTAGCATTTCTGTCCTATAGAAACACAATTTCTATTGTTATTTACCGCTCAATAATTTTTCGAAATTCGATATTTATTCGATCACTTTGATCTGATTCACTTAATATCCTAAAAAATATTTAATTGTTTTTCGCGAAATAATAGTAATTTCTACCGTAATATTTTAACTGCTTCTTAAAGTTATATCATAAATTTTGTTAAATATTTGATATTATAAGAGATAATTCTAATATATTATAAATTTTGTATATAATTATTATATAATATATTAGAATTAAGAGATTTATAAAAAAAAATGATTTTATACAACTTTAAATGTTTTATTAATTATACAGCATTTATTTTAGAAAAATTTTTATTATTCTTTCATTAATTTTCCGTTTGCAATTTTTTCTGGATTTTTTTTAAATGTGAAAAAATTTAGAGTTGTTTTTCAACATTTCTATTACATTATAAAATAATTTTTTAACGAGAGATATTTTAGATGCGAGAACTGGACTTCGCCTTTATTTCGGAGAAACTTGAGAGTGAAATTTGGCTTATGCCAAAAATTCAGATTGCGGACCGAGAATTAAGAATATTGTCGAAATTACTTATCTATGAATACTGCTAGCTATTTATTATCTCCATTTGTTATCTATAGTACAAATCATTAGATTTATAACGTATACTTTTCGTAGTCCTTGGAAGGCTTTAAGGTAGTAATAAACGCTTTCTATTGCTGTCACCATTACTTTGAGTCCCCATAAAATACGCTTGTCATAAAAGGAGAAAGAACAACTCGGTGAACGATAGTTTTCAGACTATCTTAATTACCTGCGATTTTCGATTAATGAATTATTGTCGTTCTCGCAGTTAAAGGTATCATCGGGAGATTACATGGACCGCGACGCGAACCCGTAAATTCCGGTCGTTGCGCTGCGGAGAAAGTGAATAATTAGAAGCCGCTTTAAGAAAGCCTTAAAGGTCTTTGAGACCCGACCAATGAAGCGGTGCGTAACAGCCGTTAATGCGTTGTGCCGACTCCTTAATTAAGTGGATCTTGTTAATTCATATATTATACATGGCGCGTACTTAGGATTTTCTCCGCAGTGATAAATCCCGCAGATATGTCCAACAATTTAGCAGCCGCTTTAATAACGACATCGCGTCACGGTTCACTATATTTTATCGCTCCAGACGATGGCGATGCTTAAAGGAGACTCGGAATCTTGAGAGATTATTAGTTAATATTTTACAGCATTCCTCTATCCGATTCTTTTCTCATTGATGTAAAAACGTTCGCGCCGGATGGCGAATGTGCGTTTATCATGTCTCAGTAATATTTTTTACAATCAGTTATATATATATATATATATATATATATATATATAACGGATAAATAAAATACATTAAACATTAATATATAAAATTACAGTTTTTAAAAAACAATTTAATTTAATTTTTTATAGCCAAACGAGTAAGTGAATCGATAGTAGAATCGTTATGCTATTTGTATAAGCATTTATAATTAATACATACTTGAGCAATCAGTTATGTAAATCTACACTATTTATATACATTCATTAGCAGTCGAGTGATATTTTAGCAAACTCGTTGTGGTTGTCACGATGGATGGTTTTTTTTTTCGGATTTATTCACGGTCATGGTGGGAAGATGCGATCCAAGATGATGAGGAATTTATCTAGTCGTTCGGTATTTCGCACGTTTCGAATTTCACGACAACCCGATGGCGTCGTGATACAACTCTCATCTAGCGATATAATAAAGCGACGCCTTTATTTTCACTCCGATAATACCTCGAGGCGTCGAGAGAAGTCGAATGGTAGGAATCTCTCACGGATCGTGAGATCGAAGAGGATCGATGGATCTCTGTTGCAGTATTGCGGTTAGAGAAGTATTCTCGCGAGTATGCGTAACTATTCGCGGCTAGAAATTACATTTATTCTGTTCTCTCGATTTCCCTCTGAAGTTGAAAGCCTTTCTTTAGATCAATAATCTTTTAGTAATTTAGATACTATCGTAGATCAATATTTTCCACTATATAGATTCTAATAATATACACAGATTGGATAATAATTATTTCTTCCTCTAAATTTCTTCTTCTGAATTGAATTTTCCAATGAATTTCAAATAATTGAAAGAACTAGAACTTAAAATTAATGATATTTTGAGAATCATTAGGGAGTATTTTTTCTTAACTTTTGCAATCTTAACTTTCGTAATACCTCAGTTTCAAGCACGATAGCTTTTTTAAGCAGATATAAAGTTTTTCGTGCAATCTATATGATATATTCGGAAAAGATTTTTTTAGAATTAAAGGATTATATCAATATCATTTTAAATGTGTAACTTTAAGTTTATAGCTGTATTTTCTTTTAGTATTAAATTTTTATACATAAAAACTTGACTCATATATTCACAGGGTCGGAAAGAGTCTGTTGAATATACGTAACGTATACGTATCAATCGCAATTTGTCCGATCGCAATATGTACGTAAAATCCTGGCGCTTGCCTCATTGTGCGCTTTGTAAAAGCTCGACGTAAAGATACGGAAAACAATGAAAATCGCCGGAAACATCGTAAAGCAAGCACGGCGTTGGAACGCGATGCGTGTGCGCAGCAGTAAAGCAGCTCCATTATACATTCACTGCGTGTTTGCGCCATTGTAACGACACCGTAAAACGATAAGGCGCAATTACTCTGACGATAACGTGGCCAGGCCTTTTTCTGTTGCGCAACGATATTCGCGCAAGAATAAACAAATTTCTACATTGTGACACTTGTAAGAAAGTAGATCTCTATCGGTTATGTTTTGACTTCACCGTTTACCTTTCATAGCCACCCTGCGTGAAGAGTTTGCACAATAACGAGCGAAAGCACGTATTCAGCGTATCTCGCCGAGCAAAAACGCGCGATGGATTGTCGATCGATTTTCTGCGGTAGCAATCACGCTGCTGATAACGGCCGTATCGATAATTGGAACGGTAGCGTGATAACAAGGCGGCACCGGTGACTAATTCGCGAATTGCCTAGTTAATTGCGTCGGCTGTGATATTATTTTATATTTCCTTTCATAGGTGAGTCGTTGACAGCGACCTCGATTAATTTATTCGATTCGGTGTTAATCGATTATTGCTCGAGGTAGCTTACGAGGCAGAAACGCTTTTAATTATTTTACAATTCCGCAGCTCTTTATGCGTAGTCAGCCAGTTTGATACTACATTAATGTGGCGGCAGCGTTTTACACATGTTTCGTTAGGTTTTTAATGCACAACAATATTTCGTGTTCTTTATTGCATAATGATCTGACTATATCGCTGAATTACTAATTTGCTTCCGCAACACGCGTTTATTGTCGTCAGACATTGTCATCGTCGCGACTAAGAAATGCCGTATTTCTTCCCGTACGAATATTTCTTTTCGTTTCCTCTTGTGAATGTAAGTTATATTGAGTCGATAAATATGTATTCATGATACCCTATTGCATAATTCATGTGCCTTTTATTGCGACACACCTATGACACCTGCTCGTTGTCACATTTGGTGTTAATCTGAAAGATAAATATTCTTATCGCGGAGTAAAGACAGAGAACTCGCGCCTTTCGTTCCGGCGTTCTAACTTTACTCTCTCATTGAAAGCAAAGCATCGTATATCATAATCTTATCGCGCGGTTGTAATAAACGTTTCGAAATCGTAAATATCTCAGTTAACGTAAAATCTACAGTATATTGTTGTCTACAAGAATAGATCGATTACGATATTTCGCGGATAAAATAGCAGATCGAATCGTATTTTTAATGCGATAATATAACGCTTTGTCGTACTCCATTATAATCTAAAATTACATGATAGATTTGACCATTACTTTCAATATAGGTACGCAAAATTGTTAAGATATATATTAAGATATTTGATGTTAAAAATAAGAAAATTTATATTGAATACATAATTAGATGTTTTTAAAGATGTCGTGCCAATGTGCGCGTTTTACAATATTATTATTTATCTTACTAGGCGTTTTTCTTGTTTCTGTATACAAACGATAAAACGCAGTATGATACACATTAAAATAACATATCCCGATAAAAATCTCATTGATAAAAATCTGAACAAAACGGACAAACTTGTCAAGTGTCATTCCTAATTTTGTCTCGCACGCTTGATGATTCAATTAGAAACGATTGAATCTAATTCCAGTACATTACACACGTACGTACTATATACACATATATGCGCCGTCCATTTCTTTAATTATCCAATTAACGCACTCGCCTCCATTCGAATGAGACCATGAATAATCAAGAAACGAGAGCACTGCAGCGGATTCGCAGGGAATTCGCAAGATATTTTCCCAGCAATGCGAGGGGAAAGAGATACAGACGGGACGGATATGAAATTGGTGCTGGGGTATTCTAATGAACCGCGCAGAAAGAGTAAGAAAAATCGAGGTCGGACGCGCACACGCGTGGAATTCCGTGAAACATTCCCGAGTCGCAGATTTACATTGTAGGCGCACCGCGTAACTGTTTCCTTTCACTGTTTTTTTCGGTCCCACTGAAAAGGCAAGTAGTTCGTTGCTCGCATTATTTGTGCGGCATTCCCGACACGTGTACGTTCCGCGGTCGCAGGAGACCGGCCGGTGTTAAGGTGCGCCAACGTATCACATCTCGCTACTCGATGAACGAGCCTCGTAAATCGCAGTGTTAATCACGACTCGAAATTGTTTACCTGGCGTTTTTAACGGAAGTTTTTCACGACTCTATATTTCGGAATGCATTTAGCGAGACTGAGATTGATTAATCCTAACAAAATTTAAATAATATAGACAGTACATTTTATTGAAATTGAATGACGACAATGTTATTCTAAAGGAGGTTGTTGAAGGGACTGATTTAAAAGTGAAATTTCATTCTCTGCGAGTGAGATTCCCTCTAAAAGTTTTAGAGAGTACAAATTAATTACTCTTATAGTTAAATCTATCAAATGTTCTAATCGAGATAATCAGAAATTCAATTACAGTAACCAGAATTCCGATTCGAATCATCGGAATTCGTTTGTATCTCTTATTGAGATACAAACCCTACAACCAGGGTATTTTCTTCACTGTAAAGGCCGTGAAATAATGAACGAATTTATTTCGGCTAATTGTCGTAATTCTATTAGAATAATTTATACAATTTTATCGTAGGCGCGCAACAGAAGCGATTTATCTTTGAACCGCCTCCATTCGCAACGATGAAACAATTTAATCGTATTGCATTTACGTATCTACGTGCAGCTTTAATGAGCATGTTTCTACTCGCAACGACACAGTCGTCGCCTTCTGAGCGTCGACCTGCACGCGCGAGTAGTACACGGCTTAAGGCTCGGCCGCTGCGAAATGCATTTGCTTACAGCTGGCTCACGTACGTCCATATAAAACATCGCATTATTCGCGAGTTATGCCCCGTACGCACGTCGATGCTTCTTTCTCTTCTTCTTCTTTTTTTTTTTTACCTTCACCCTTTTATGCTGCCTCTTAAAGTCTTCAGGCAGCCCTTAGCGCACATGCGTATCGTCGTCCGTCTTTTTCCTCCTCTTCTCGTTTTCCTTTTGCCCTTCTGTGCACCACCTTGGCAACGCGCGACGAATGCAAATGCATACTTGGACTCGTCCGAATCCGCTGAGATACATTAGACGATTTTAAATGCGAAAAAAAAAAGAATAAGGGATTATTGTTGCAACTTTGTGCGAATCAGTGGTGAGATGATACGTTGCGACCGGGTTGCAAAAAATGTCGGCTCTCTTCCGAATCCGATGAAATATATTAAGCCGAAAAAAGTATTTTCGTTCCTTTGTGAACCGCGACAGTCATCTGCAGTTTGGCGGAGCTGCGTTTTGCGATTCATTGCCGTTTCATGCGCGGATTTTGCAACATTACGAATGATGTATATCGGTGGTTTTCAGCACGTTTCGTTTGCAATTTATGAGAATATGAGAAAAATTTCTGGTTGAAAATGAACGAAGCAGAAGATTCTCATCATATCGATCAGAATTCTGGTTATCTCTAGTAATAGAATTATAATAGATTCGACAAGATTTTGATTTGTTCATTTTCAATCAGAGTTTCAGCATGCAAAGAACGATTTTGCTGAGGTATCTAAAAATTTAATTAGATACGATCTGAGAACAATTTTGTTGGATCATCAAAATAATTACGTAGGAATCTCAAGTATGATGAGCAATACAGCGAAGAGTCGCAAAGAGTTTTGATATTCTAGCAATTAATTTAAGCATCCTGCATAATTATTTTGATAATTATATAGATAATTATTTGACCAACAAAATTTTTAGGTCTGCATTTAGATAACTTTTTAGACATTACAGCAAAACCGTTCTTTCCGTTATTGGATTAATGTAACTAGACTCTTTTTCACTGGAGATGTTCCTTAGGAGAATCAATGCTTCATAATTAGCACTGGTTGCAATTTTTTCTTGTTCACGTGACAGCTTATTATAACGTAGAAAGGAAAAAATCACCAATTATTAATTAAAGCTGAATAACATAGCTCTTTATATTATTTAGGCGTACTGATCTTTGCATGGATTTCATATTACAATTGAGGAGGAAATGAACAAATCGCGTGGGATTGTTACGTACAAAACGCTATTTTCATCGAGTACCTACAGATTTACACTCGCAGTTCTGAAATCGAAAGTCATCCACGATGAACTTGCACTCGTCTCGCTTTCTATTATTGAAGAACGCACAGAACTCTCATTTATACATCGCGTTTGTCTGCGAATATCTAATTTTCAGTCTATAAATATGAATCTAGCATTATATCAGTCATATTTAGTACTAAATGTAAGATATACATTTTCCCGCTCTATATTTTCATGGTCGTCTCGATTGATATAGAAACTGAAACCGGGAGATCGGTAGATAGATCGGGAACATAGTAGTATCGATAAGCAAATCGATTACTGGGCGAATCAATAAATTGCCGTAATTTAGCGTTCGCGTTGTTTTATGGCCGTTTATTATGCACCTGCATAAATCATGTTACGACAAAAAGGCATCGCGCGCGAAGTCTCACCCGTTCGATCTTAAGGCTTTATGCATTCCTTACGCGTGTTTCGAAAGTAACGGCGTGGCGAGGTGGTGTGTAAGGGGTCAGAAAGTAAAACAAAAGGTCCAGCACGCTTGTCGTGCTAAGCTAATTATCGATAAGGCAATCAATCTCTAGAACGCGCCGCGCTCCAGGTCACTAATGCCAACCCCCGGTCCAAGAGAGAAAGCAGTTTTGATTAGAGTTGTAAAGTCATCTATTCCGCGATATTAACTATCTAGATTATGTATAATATCATAGATTCTTAATGCGTATGTATAATTTTGCGAAATCTCGTTGCGCCTTGTGATTGCATTTTGCATATTACGATGAAAGTTTTATGTAAAATCACGCTCGATCAAATCCAATCAATCATTTGCGAAAATTGCTGACTTTTAATTTTTTTCCATAATTTCTGTATAAATAGAATTTATTTATAATTTCTATATAAATACACCGCGTTGATACGTTATCAGATTGTTTAAAAAATATTTTATCATCAAATTTGCACGAAATCTCATCTCTTGTACAGAATGAGAGACTTCTATAAAAAAGAAACTATAATATATAATGACAAAAATCGCTAAACTATTTATTTTAGTTTATATTCTAGAAATAGAATTAAATTCTATTGGTGTGTTATCATATTGATTAAAAAATATTTCGCTCCTTTATAGTTTTCTGTCATTATAGTTTTTCTTTTTATTGGAGGTCTTATTCCGTACATAAGATGAGATCTCATGCAAATTTTACGACGCACAGCAAGTACATATCAGCGAACACTTTGAAAGCGATGCCAATCTCATGCATTATATAGGCCTCGATGCTTAATATGGATGTCGCTGTCACGAGGCGCCTCGAGAAAGACCATGTTTGATCAAGTCTTTCATCAAGGCTGTGTCAACCGCGAGGTCGTCATGCGCGGGACACCGCCTATGTAAAATTCAAACGTTACAACCTCGTGAAACTCGTTAAAATGACGGTTATTTGGCGTAACCAAAGTATCCGCCGTGTACACGAACATGTCGTGACTTCATCGTCTAGCACCTCAGAACTGGCTATTGTTCTATGAATAGAGCTCAGCTATCTTTGTCCCTTCCTAGGATTTCTGCTCTTCGTCAACCTTTCACCGTTTATATCGGAATCACTAAACATGTCGCGAATGTATTAAAATTGCGATAGAGATTTCAGCATTTTTATGGTACGTGTTTATCAAGATAAAATATTTTCTCACGCGAATCTCGTCCTCGAGATAATACCAAATATGGCTCATGATGGTTTGATGACGAGAAAAAAATAGGACTAATATTTTGTCGCAATTAAAAAAATTTCTTTTACTCCTGTATATTTTAGTCAAACGTTTAATTCTTAAACGCAAGATTTGTTTGAAGTGATAATTATTATATGACTATAAAACATAGTATAAAAAGAAATTTAAAAAGACGTCGAGTATCATTTAATGGGCGTCGTTGCATATGAAAGTCATAACTTTCAAAAAAAGAGAAACTGTGTGTGTATGTGAGATAAATATCATACAATATATTTCTGTGATTTCTGAAGTAGCACTTGTTTTTAATTTGGACGCCATTGTTTCGGACATACAGTTGTATTACGACAGGTAGCGCAACAAATTTTTTTTCATTCAAGCGTGCCGAGCGCTTCTCATAGGTCCCTTTGTCTCTGTGATTCGTAACGTCTCTTTGAAATGGAACAATGATGAGGAGGAAAGGAGAATCGGAGAACGCACGCGCGATTACGCAAGCGGTTGCTCTTCAACTGCTCCACGCGTTACGCATCAACGAAGGAAAATTAAGCGAAGAATCAGCTTCGAAGAACCGTTCCGTTTTTTCGCGTTTACCGTCTCATCGTACCGCAGAAAAGTACAATACACCTGTTGTACAGTCAGGAATATTTTCTTAGTCAAGAGACGTGAAATTAGACATTGAGATACAAAATCTTTTTATATAACCTCTTTTCAAACACACACACATTTTTACTATCAATAACAAGATACACTTCATTACTATTTCTTTCTTAATTGAATAATTGTAACAATTTTTTTTGACATTTAAAAAGATATTATTTTCTGTTTTAACGTTTCTGTTCTATTATCTTATATTTTCACATTTAAATATTTCTACATGTAATTTTGTAATTTTTATTTGGAAGAAAGAGAGAGTGAGAGAGATATATATCTTATTAAGAACTTATATAAAATGCTTATTAAGAAGTTCGATTTCACTGAGAGAATCAAGGAAGTTAGTTTGTTCACTGAATTGGTACCACGACTTCTCACCGTCTATAGTTCGATCGGCCATTCGAGTCAGGAGACGAGGAGCGCAAGAAGACCCGGAAATCACAAGAGAGAAGGAAATCTCTTCGTAACAGAACAGTGGATTCGTCTCCGCGGTGAATGGTACACGATACCTTATTACAGGCCACGTGCGTTTACATGGCATATATAATACATTCAACTAACGTTTACCGATGTACGATCGATTTAATCGTACGTGAAAATCGAAAGCTGGAATTGGATATTTTGATATTACATTTAATTTCTGATATTAGATTTTCTTCCTTAGAAAGGTCTAATCAGTTAAAACATTCTCTGACATTTTGTTGCATCTATTTCCTGTGTATCTTGTCCTCAATTGTTCACAAATAAAGTCAGTTTTCTTATTCAAGAATCGTTAAATCCTATCAGATTTACATTTTTTATTTTTTGAATAAATTAAAACGTGTTGCAAATATGTATAAATACACTGGAAGAACAGTTTTGTTGAAATAATTAAAAAAAGTTAAAAAAATTTGACTAGATTTGAAAATAATTTTGTACTATCAAAATAATTATATAAAACGCTTAAACTTGCTAGAATATCGGAAAGGATAGTTTTGTTAAAATATATAAAAACCAAAATACAAATTTGAAGATTTTGATTTGAAGAATTTTGATGGATCATTAAAATAATTAGGATTGATTGCTAAAATGTCAATACTTTTTACAGCATTACTCATTATGCTCGAAATTACTATGTAATTATTGTAATGATCAAACAATATTATTTTCAGATCTATCTAAATTTTTAGATAGACAGTATTATATTTCAGTAAAATCATCTCTTTTTTTTCATCACGAATGTTCCTAAAGTATCTAAAAAAATGTAACCAGTATAGATCTGAAAATAATTTCGTTGGACCATCAAACATCAAAATAATTATATAGGACGTTCAAACTAGTAGAATGTCAATATTTTTTACAGCGTTGCTCATCACGTTTGAGATTGTTACGTAATTAGTTTAATGATTCGACAAAATTATTGTCGGATCTGTATCTAGCTAAATTTGATCAAAATCGTTCTTTCCGTGTAGGTGAACGCACATAAAGTGATTAAGACCGACGAAAGAGGAAGCGAACACACTGCCGCGGCTCCCGAGGCATTGCAAGAGAAAGGACGAGAGAAAAGTCGGAGCGGAGAGCGTGCGAAAGCGATTCCCGTCGCGCGTGGAATTATTGTTCGTTGGGCGGTTTAATCGTCGATAACAAGCAACCGCTTGACGATACTTACTCCGTTGTAGTATATACGGCCGTGGCCGTGGAAAGACAATAAAACGGAATCGACGTTACGGGGGAAAATGCGGTATCTGAGTATCTTGATGGGCGTAATTGTCCTTCTTCTCGCGTTATCGGCGCGGGACGATCTGGCGATAATACGTAGGTCGTCGTCTCTTATCCTGAGACGTGTCGATCGAGGCATCTCCTACTCCGTTTGCGACTCACAGATTTACGAACTCAACCGTATACGAATCGTAAGGATAAACCGTTGGAAAGTCTTTCTCGTGAGAGTCGTCGGTCGCGGAAAAGATCAAGTCGAACGAGTTTCTCGATCTGATGTCGCTTCTCTGCATGAAATCGCGTAGATGCGTTGAATGATATGTTGAACCGCCGGAAAACGAACGAAAATGAAATAAGTACGACTTTAAATACGGCACTTGCGTCAACGACATAGTCGTTGTTGCATGATTTATGATTTAACGTTAAAGCCTATTATCTCAGTATAATTGGTAAGGTGTGGTTTATATACATGCCTACGTGACTTTCTAATAATATAATTGCTCGAAGCTATCTGCACGTATTACACATTTTGGGTTAGCACCGTTCAGAGGTTAATAACGTATGTGCACGCGAATAGCTTATTTAGTGTGTGAAATTGATTTGCTGATAGAATATGCCAACGAGAGAGCCATGTACGGATAACAATTAAATATTTAACGCGGTCACGTATCTTGAAATTCCAATGTTATGCGCTTTCATCAATCAAGATGTCAGTTCTTGTATAGAAATCTTGTCCCTTATTGCTTAATCATCCTCCAATTATTTTCTGAGAGTTCCTCTGTCATTCACAGCAATTTAATCTTTATTGATGCGTCATAAGTGTACTATTTTTATTTCTTTCTTTTTACGCAAGGAAATTTGCTAATATTATTTACATGCTTATTGCATTCTTTCACAATTATATAGAAAGAAAGTTTACTAAATTTTTATAAATATTTCTTTAGTACTAACGAAACATTTATCTAATTATATTACATAAATATTTACTCAATAAAAATTATATTTAAAGCAAATTAATGGTTTTTGTATCAAATAAATACATGTTTACGTTTATTTAGTTAAACATTCGTAAATATTTTCGTAAATATTCGTTTGAATTTACTGTTACAAACAAATATTAAAATTTAGTAAATTTTTTTCTCAGGATTAAAAATATATCAGATAGATAAAATCTTGATATTCTTTAAGAGTTTAAATTTTAAGTTAACGCGATTTGTGGGTGGAAATAAGTTCTAGTCTTCGAATTTTCGTCGTTCTTGTACCGACAAGAATATCGCTACTGGTAAGAAGAATTGAAACGTAAAATTTTGTTTGCTCGTTGCCATTGTCTCGTCGCGGCGTGTACGTCTACGTTGTTCCTCGTGTCCTGTTAGCCGTGGGATAGCCGGCGTATCCGCGAGGGATCTACGGGCAAACAGTGCGCTAATTAGATTTCCACCTGCCAAGCGCACAGCGCAGCGCAGAGCGGCTTAAGGCGGACGCGCTTTGCCGCGCTCGATGCTGCGCAGCGCAAAGAAAAGCAGCAGTGTATACGGAAGCAACTGGTTAACCGGCTGCTTGATTTCAGTCGACAGTCCCCGATTACGACGACGAAACCATATGTTGACGATCGAGCGGATTGCTAGAATTTTGCGGCGACGGCAGCGGCGGCCATCTGCGAAAGGAATTAATGTGCCGGTTTGTAACGGCTGATTTTGCTTACGTAACATGTCGATCCGTTTATTATCGAGATTCTATTCAGTCAGCCAAGTTGGAAGTTCGTAATGTAATAGCTCAAGAAATTATACGAAAAGAAAATTGTTTTAACGTTAAGGAACTAAATAACCTAAACAAGAAGAATATTTAATAGTATTAAAAAAATTGAATGTGTAATATTCCAAATAGTTTTATGCTTTCTGTTCTTCACTTTTTAGTTGGCCATCCTTTTTTTTGACAAAGAAAAATCTTTGGCTTAACAGATGTTTTATTACAATTACGGTATTACTGATATGTAAATACTTCATCATTAAGTAATACATTTATCGATGGAATATCTTATATTTATTACTGTTAAATTTATAGTTATCGTAAATTACATTTAATGTAGCACAGTTTTGTAAGTGCAAAACTAACATGCAACGGATGTTTCAAATTTCAACTATACAGATAATTGATACCTAAACTATATCTGTGTTATTTCTGACCATTGAAGGTCTGTAACGAAAGGCGATCAGCATTCTTTCTGAAGTATACTAATCGCTCGTGCATACTGCTGAGAATTTGCGTGGGGTTGTGTGAGAATTTTAGAGAATGGACGTTTGCCATTTGTGACAAAAGCAGGTAGGCAGACAATCACGCGTGTCATCGGGCGCAAATTAAAGCTGACGTCATCCTCCGCGGCACGCGTTCAGAGACTCCGATTTTAAAATTCGCTTTCGTCACATTGCCGTCCTCGGGCGATGTCAATCCTGCGATAGTCCAAGAAATATTGATGGGTAGACTTAAATTATGTTATTATTGAAATATATGAAACTTTCACAAAAAATTCTCATTATACAAATTCGCTACATAACGCGTTTGAATAACATCTCTGAACACCACTCAATCTTTTTGTATTGCTTTAGAGATATAAAAATCTTTCAACTATTTAAATTTATGTAAATAATGTAAGTCACATAATTATATAAATTTAAATAATTCTTGTCGCTAATAATAGTGCACAAAAAAATAATGCTAATTCTTTATCGTAAATCGTTCTTCAACACATACATATAATTGAAAAAAATATTACTTAGACTTTAACTTATGAATTTTAATTTATTTGCATCGATGAATCGTCATCAGTTTCAGGAAACAGTCATCATTGTGATACCATGTATTATATGACATAAGCAATAGATTATAGTCTAAATTCATATACATATATCAGTAGCACTTTCATTGAACCTTTCGAGAATTATCTTAAAGCAATATGTCACGTACAGGTGTGTGTTTTATCGGACTCTGTAGATTATTTCACTTTTCGTATTCAAGTTACTGTGGGGATTTATCTACCGGTATGACTAATCTTTACCTCTCAGATGCTTTTCTATCAGTTGGTTAGTTTCTTGCAGTTGCACTTTATCAAAGCTTTTATTAATGACAAGAGTACACCCGAGCGAGATTTATCTAATGTAATACGTCATTCGCATCCAAGTGTATCATTGACAAACCTATGATTCAACTAATCCGGTAACCGATTGGACTAAAGATAAAACATAATTATATATCAATGGCAATGTGTTTTTCTATTTAGATATAATCAAAATTTTATTCATGTTTATATAACGTTGAATGTCATGCAAATCTTGAATAACATTGCGAAACTTTAACTAATATTATATTTATAGTAAAATAATTAATGAGTAATGAGAAAAAACAATTAATTTAATTTTTTACATATATTTGTTATATATATTTTTTAAAAAAGATAGTTTTATATTACATCTAAATATATTGTATTTTCTACATAAATTATTGAAACATAAATTATGGCATTCAATAGATTTTTAACAGAAAAAGCAGCTTTGCAACTGTTGTAAGATTCTTCACGATTCAATTGTATTCATTAAAATGATTACATTCTTGCCCTTAGTCCTCACTGGATCTAAATGTATAAAGTCAATTAAAGAATCTTACAACAGTTGTTATTTAGCTTGAAATAAATTCGGATCAAGGAGCGAAAAAGAGACTCTTTTCGATAAGCATTCAAATCGACATTCGTAATTTTGTATATGAGTTTAACGTATACTTATCGGGTACTTTTAAAGAGGTACAATTTATATCGATTCGCGGCGAATATTTATTTCAGTTGTTGGTGGATTAAATTGCAGCTGCCATGTCGCAAATCAGAGAAGATGAGAATAGCGAAGAGAAGTGCCTTGTGCGATCTTTTCGCTTATTTATCTGAGGATTTGTTAATCCAGCTGCTCTTATATATATATATATATATATATATATATATATATATATATATATAATTCCATATGTGTACATATATAGTTACTACTCACAACGCGATTACGGTCATAATTCATAACTGACGTGATTACGTCACCCTCGATACATCATCATAATTGGCGAGGTACAGGAAGTTCTACGACGCTGCCGGTCTGTCGTGATATCTTTCGCTATTACTCGCAGTGAATAGTTACTCAAATATTAATTTGTTATTTATTTTCATGATTTTCTGATTTCATTGTGCACCATTAATCCAGAGTCTGGTATTTATAATCTGTTTAAATATAATAGCTCCATTTTGAACATGTTTTGTTGAAAGAATTTTGCAAATTTGAACTCAATTTGAAGAAAAAGAATGCTATTAATATACTGCTTTATAATTCTTATAATTATTTACACTGAGAGAAAAATGTTGAAGTATCACAAAGCAAATGTTATTTACGTGATCCTTTGATATTTATTATGTATTATGAAAAAATTTAATTGTGATAACTAAATCTACATTTCTAGAGTAAAATATATTTTATTAATTATTATATAAAAAATAAAATAAATGTTTCATTTGTTAGGAATAAAATTTTATTTCGCCATATTCAAATAAAAATTTGTTATGAAATAAATATATTTCTCACAAATAAATTTTTTTACACAAAGTATTTTTTTCCTCAGTGTATCATTCTTATAAAATTTATAATTCTTCAAATTTCAATTTTTACGTCTTTGAAGAATTCTCGTACGCCTTTATATGCGGGAATGTCCGTAAAAGTACTGAAGGTATAAGATCAAAAATAGCTGAGCGAATAAAAATAGCCTTTACCTCGGTGCAGAGCAGTCGAAAAAATTGACGATATACATTTTCATGAAGTTAACGAAATCGAATCTCGTACGCGGCCGTTCTTAACCTGGAATGCGAAGGATCGCGGGCGAATCACGCCGCTCGCGGGACTTGTCAAGGTGGTTCGGATGACAGAGGCTGAGTCATTCTCTCGATCGTTCGCGGTTACATTTCGCTTCGGCGAGATATACGATTTCGCGAAAAAAGATTCGCGACTCGCTCAGCGAATCCTCCGAGCGAGCGAGTCGCTCCGACCGCGAAATTCTGACGAAGCTCCCGTTTTAATATCGCATCATGGTGTCGTTGTCGCGTCGTTGTCACAAGGACGCGATAACGTCGTTCTCTTCGCCTCGGGCTACCTTGAAGAATTTTCAGTCGATTAATAAAATAAGGATAATAAAAAGAATTTGCGGCGGTAACACGGCAATACCACAGCGGGGTTGCACGAGCAAACTCTGGCAGCTATTACCCGCTATTCATCGGGCGATTCGCGAGAGGTAATCTTTGAGATTGGTAGGCGAGGTCATCCTCGGTATACAACACACTGCTACTGTGCTCTCGTTCACGGGCCAAATATGGACTACGCCTTGGAAATGATCGCGTGCCGCTGAACGAGCGGAAAAAAAAGAAAATCATAACGCACGCACACACCATTGTCGGAATTATGATATATGATCACCTTAGCCGGACGATGTTATTTTCTGGATTGCACGAATCGCGTTTTCTTTACATCCGACTATAAATAGCGATATCGACGACGCACAGGAGATTACGAATAGATTGCGTAACGTGCAAAAAAAAATCGCGGGCGTCGCGCGATTTTTTTCAAGACGAAGAGACGACGGCTGAAAAGCTCGCAATGGTGTGGTTTCATAGTTCCCAAGCGACGGGGAGGATAATGACAAGAGGAAGCCAGAACAAGCAGACTCCGACGAGACTTGCTTTGGTGAAAGCGATTCTCCATTAATGTTCCTCTTCGTGAAGGACTTGGAATACTTGTACGCATGTGTGCTCAAGCCCCGCGGACTTCCGGTCGGAGCACTTCGGACGTGTACCTACGCGAAATGAAAAACGTTAACAGACTTTCATAACCATGAAGAATAACATACTAGAAGGCGGATGGAGCGTCATTTCCTTTGTTCGTTCAACAATCAATAATCGCTATGATTTCTTGACAATGAAAGTAAAAATAACGAAGTAATTTCAAGCCCGACTGACGACAGTCAGTGAATAATTAATAGCGATAAAATTTGAGGAAATGTTCATCTCGTGTAACGCGGTGATTATTTGAAGTCTACGAAATCTTAGAAAATCACGTCAAACGATAACTTTTCTTTTGATATTTCTAACTAGAAATATTATACATTGTTTGTTTATCGATTCGTTATTCATAGATCTCGATTGCGATGAATCGAGTAATTCCACAACTTCGTGGAATATCATTGCGTTTAACAGAAAAAGCAGCTTTGCAACAGATATAAGATTCTTCAATATGATTGGTTTATTTGTGTTTATTTAGATTCATCGAGGAAACAATTGTAAAGCTGTTTTTTTTTCTGTTGAATACAGCCATGGGCTGCGTTCAGCAGAGAAAGCAGCTTTGCAACTGTTGTAAAATTCTTCAATACTGATTAGAGTTCTTGCCTTTGGTTCCTTATTTATGGATCTAAATATGTAAATCAATTATATTGAAGAATTTTACAACATTTGCAAAGTTGCAACTTTCTCTGCTGAACGTATCCCATTGTCTCGCGACTCTATCATCGCTCATTTGTAAACAGGACTGAGAATTAGGTGGGACAACGTAGGCGAGATACCTTGGAGAATCCGTTGGATCGTTCAATCCTGTTGAACGATGGAGCCGCGGGTTGTAATCGTGATCCTTCGAGGCGGTCTTATCTGTATAACTGTACCTCGTTCGCGCAGTTTACCGTCACCGTCATCGTCATCGCGTCACCGCCGACTATTCGCGCAAATCTCCGCTTCGATCATCGATCGTCATCGCGTATCTTTTTTTTCCTGACAACCTCGATTTTTGTCGAATATCCGATTAGCTTTACATAACGGAACCCACGTAATCCACTTCCGTTACATGATAGACTAACGTCGGTCCTTGAACGTGACATTGGCGATTTCTAACGATGATGTTTGAAGGAAATTACATGCTACAAGTTCGATCGATCTTTCAGGATTGACTTGTTGGAATTTATAGAATGCAATAAAGCGTGCAGAGTGTGATTTATTATGTTACATTATGTCGCTATAAAATTAAAAGTAACATGTCTCATTAATAGTGTAATATTACTAGTGAGTTTTTTTTCATTATTACGATCTGGATGTATAATATCATAAAATATCTTCAGGTATTTTATAAATGATACACCACATCTTTTTCTTGTTTCATATCAAGCAATATAACTTTTGTATAAGAAGATATATATATATATATATATATATATATATATAGTTAGAGTTTTATACAAAATCAGACAAATTTCTACCTTATTTTAAATAGTACACTGAAAGAAAAGATTGGCTAAATATGGCATAGCATTTTTAATTGGTTGCAGCAGTAATTTTTGATTGCGTTAGCTTATCAAAATCCTATATTAACATTGCGGATAAGCTAATGCAACAAAAAATTTGCTGCTGCAATTAAAAATGCCATGTCATATTTTACTAATTTGCTGCAGCAGGCAATCTTTTCTTTCAGTGTACTATTTAAAATAGTAGAAATTTGTATTTTTTCTGATTTTGTACAAAATACTCTGCAAAGATTGTATATCTTCTTTTACAGAAGCTAAATTACTTGATATTACTTGATGTAGAAATTATTTCGTTCGTTATCCTTTCTTTTTTTAACGAAACATTAATAATACATTTATATTGTGCGGTATTTCCTGCTATAGGGAATAAGTAAGAGTGCGCTGTTACGTAAGGAATTTCCAAAAAATCGCGATTCGTGCGTCACGTTTTGTAAGGACGTGATCGTAATCCTTCGAGGTGGTCTTATCCCTGTAACTGTACCTGTCGACAGCGGTCCACCGACGATTGCCCATCGCGGCTACTATTAGCGATTATCCCGTTAGGATAAATACTTGCCAGGCGCCACACAGGATCTCAGCGATTAACGGCCGATTAACCGTGGCTTGCGGCCGTCTCGAGATTTTATGGAAAATATATCTGTCATGGAATTTCTCTTTTCTTCCTCCCCTTTTTTCTTTCTTTCTCTTTAACCGCATTGTGTTATTGCATCTACATTGTTAACAGTACACTCGAATCGTTGACATAGTACTCTCATTTTGCCCCTCCACCTTCTCATTTTATCTACTTTCCGCTTTCTTTTGCTTCCCTGAGTCCGACGATCTTTTGAACGATGGCGAATTCCTGGCGGCGATTGTAGCTTTCAAATTAGACACAGAATAGCGGAACTCTTACGATCGTATGTTATATGCGTACCGCTTCTTGTCTATGAAGTTTCTATATACTGGTCATTTTCCTCGTGTGTCCTTACGCACGGTAGAGTTTATCGCGATGCTTTTTCTTCGCAAATGAATTCTCATTGGTGAATCCCGGATTCGCTGAGTTTATAAAAGTTATATCGGGGTTACACATGCAGTTATTCAGTCAATTGCAGAGATTTCCTGGTTAATCTCGATTAACTGTTAATTGACGTCGAGGGAAGCGGCCGGAAGCCAACTATGAGGAGTAATATTGAAGAATCGCATTTATAATGGGTATAATATCCGTCGAGTTCTTACTCGGATAATTAAACATTCTAATCATTTTTTAACAAATTATACGTTTATTTATTCGTATAATTTTGCTCAAGTAGAATTTAGGATTTATTCATAGAAATCTAGATATTATTTTATAAGATATGAATAAGGAAAGAGTAAGAATTGAAGGAAAAAATAAGTATTATGTATAAAAATAGAGTTAAGTAAACATTTATTTACTTATAGTAAATATTTACTCGATAAAAAACATGATTGTTAAATCAAATTAATGACTTTTATAAATAAATGTATGTGTACATTTATTGTAATATAATATTTACTTAAAACTATTCAAACAAATATTTATTAAAATTTAGTTTTTTGTCAATGTAAATATAATGCAAATTAAAAAACATTTGTCGATTTTCAAAGTTTCTAATATCGTACTTTTATAAAAATTAATAGAAATTAATTATAATATTTTTAATTAGAATTTTAATTAAGACTCATTCAACATTTTAAGACACTGAATCTCCGCAAAATTCATTCATTCGTCCATAATGTACATGCTTCATGATTACCTCGGTCGACCGATACTTCCCGCAGGATATCGCTCAAGTCGTTAGTTTTATCGCGCCTCGGATCTACGACATCTGATCTACGATGTCGTTGCGGCGCGAGAGATTGACTCAACGCGATGAAGAAGAGAGGGAGAGGGAGAGGGAGAGAAAAGATGCGGAGAGGAGAGGAGAGAAGAGGAGAGGAGGCTATGCTCGGTGGTTTTCCAAGAGGGTTGCGGATGCGGCTCCGCACGGCGCTCGCAGATCGCAGGTGGTTACACGTCGCCGACACTCGCGGCACGGACTTGGATTCGCGTCGCTCGGTGCCGTTGTCGGTGGTGACGTCGCCGTCATGGTGGTGCTGGTGCTGGCACTGGTGGTGGTGTTACGGTAGGTTATGCCTCGCATTCCTGCCGAGGTCGACGAACCGAGACGAACCGCCTGTGCATGCCGCGCCGCGCTGCTCGCTTCTTGGCCACTGTCCGGCTTACCTTGCCCTTTCCTTTCCCTTCCCGTCTGTCTTTCTCTTTTTTTCTTTCTTTCTTTCTTTCTCTCTCTTTCTCTCTCTCTCTCTCTCTCTCTCTCTCTCTCTCTCTTTTCCCTTTCTTTTCGTTCTTTCGTCTCTCGTACCCGCCGACGACTATGGCCATGGCCATGGAAAGCTTCGCGTACCCGCGACAGAGAAACAACACTTCCTCGTGCCGACACTCCTCCCACACTTTCCAGGGCGTTCCCCATGTGCGACCGCGACAGCGGAACACTTCCGTCTGTTTCGGTCCCGCGATGCGAAATCAAGGTTCTCCTATGTTATGCTTAATTATCCGCCGACAGTCCGCCTTTAGGATCACCGGCAAGAGTCTAATTAAGGGATATGTCGCGTGAGACTGGAACTATGAAGAAACGTACATCCCTCCCCTACTACGTCCGCTTTAATAAGCAATTCCGCAGTGTCCTTTTTAGATCTTTAGACATTATTTTCTATACTACTTAGTTAGTGTTTTATAAATAATTCGTAAATTATAATTTTTTTATTTTTGCATGCGACAGTTAGAATATATGAAATTTTATCTATTTAAAAAACGATATCGCTGTTTTACGATAAAGAAATTTTTTATTTGCAGTAATTTTGAATATGAAAGTTGCTAGTAGCTTTTAAGTGCTACTTTCTATTACTTTAATATGCGCGTATAATGCAAAATGAAAGTCGATTTTGCTGTAATTTATCATATTTATCATAATAAGTTTTCTTACGCAGATATAAAAACGAGTAATCGGCATTTTTCTTTTTTCTCGGCGATGAGCAGGTGCAGTGTACGCTTTTTTCGTGGAGAAAGTGCATCTTCTATCACTTTATAAATTTAAAATAAAATCTGATCTCTCCTATTAACCCTTCCTGCCTGTTTTTTTTAGTTGAACTTTTGCATCAGTTTAGCTAAAAAGAACAGGCTTTAAAAATTCCGTCCATCCGGCCTCTCATCGTTAATTAATCGATTGAACTTATTGTTAGTCTCTTAATAATAATTTATACTTTTATACATTTATTCTTATATTATTCTTATATTGCTATGTTTTTTTTTGTGAAAATATAACATGAATTGGGAAAAGAAATTTTTTAGGGTTAGAAACACAAACTACCCTGATAGAAATATCATGCATTTTATAAATAGTTACTCTTATTAATTTTTGTTTATAGTAGGTAACTAAAAAATAAAACTATTTAGGATCTACCACAAAAACGCATAAAATCTGAACATACTGAATAAAAATAAGACAATAAATAAACTTGTATTGTTAATGAAAATATATAGTACATAGATAATGAAAATATATAGCCAATGAAAATATATATTATAATACTAGATAATTGAATGGATGTCTAGGAAAGCTGTATACATTTTTACCAGAAGATTTTATGAATTTGATTGTCTTATAAATATTATTACGGCACTTTTCCAAAAACACGCTATTCACGTTATTCATTATTCCCATTTAATTATTTTAATTACGCGACAATTCTATATAATAATCAGCTTCTTTGTGTGTTATCAGTATTCGATATACAGTTTCGACAATCCGATTCGCCCTTTTGTCGGCTCTCAGCCTCCATTTTGTGCAATTAATTGAACAGCCGAAGGAACGATAAAAGGAAATGCCATTCCCTTTTCCGGACGGAACAAAGAGTTATCTAATGGAGCTTACGCGTGAAAGAAAGAGCAAGAGAGAGAGAGAGAGAGAGAGAAAGCGAAAGAGAGAGAGAGAGAGAGAGAGGGGGGGAGAGCTTGCGCGCTCTCTCGCCGCAGGCGGAGCGCAATAATTAATTCCGCACGATCGTTTCTCTCAATTGTTATCGGCGTTGGCCGTGGCCGGGTCTCTCTCGACACATTCTCGTTATTATTTATCGTTTTCATCGTGGTCCCTCGTATATATGGTCTCGCTATACGCGAATCGCAGTCAAGGACGCGGACGCGATAAAATGCGAATTACACGCGTAGAAATCGCCACGGCGATTTGTTTCTATTTGTAGAGTGCAAGCGCAGGTACGATGTCGAATTACAGTTGATTGCTATCACTTGTTCGCGGTCGCGGCCGCGTCGACGCCGTTGGGGATGTAATGAGGGTTTTATTTATCGTTACGATAATTTATTATAGAATAAATAAGTGTACACGCGCATACAGACGTGTGCGCGATGCAAGTATATGCGGCTGAGACAGAGAGAGAGAGAGAGAGAGAGAGAGAGAGAGAGAGAGAGAGAGAGAGAGAGAGAGAGAGAGAGAGAGAGAGAGAGAGAGTAAAATTCTTCACGCACAAGAATTGATCTGCGAGGAAGAGGGTGGGACGGGTGGCACCTTTTTCTTTTTTTTTTTCCCTCCCTCTCGCGAGTTACAGGAGGAGGGAAGAATAATTTATCGTCGGGTGTGCGGTGTTTACCCGCTAATAAAATCGTGAAAGTTCAAGCGCAGATGAAGATAAACCGCGCGGTGCAAATGCGTGCGGCCTTGGCACTCGCGAGATTTAACTCTTCCTTGGGGTCTAAAGAGGGACGCGCGGAGTTATGTGAAATATTTCCTCGGCTAAATCATGGTTATCGGCGGCGAGACTTGAGAACATTATTACGCGCCCGTAAAAAGCGTCATTACAATCGATCTTGACCGTGCATAAGTCAGAAAGCGCTTAGGAGCTTTGGCTTTTTAATGAAAATTATTTTTACGCTAAAAGATCGAAAGTCTGATAATTGCGGGTGTATACACGATAATTATTTGAAGAGAAATTTATTGGAAGAAGATAATCTTAATACCTATTCAGATGCCTCAGCAATCAACGCAGATAAAATTTGTCATATTGATAGAATATCATTCCGTACGTAACGAAATACAAAAGGAACGAAGGAGAAAATGATTTATATACATATGTAATCGATCTTGACTGTGCATAAGTCAGAAATAGAAAACTTTGGGAATAAAAATAAATTTTACATTGAACGATCAGAAAGTCTGATAATGACAGGTGTATACATAATAACCATTTTAAAGAGACATTTCATCAGAAGAAGATAATCTTACTTATTTAGATGTAACCTGAATAGACATGAAAAATTTGTCATATTTATAGAATATTATTATATAGGATATTTTATATATATATATATATATATATATATATATATATATAGAGAGAGAGAGAGAGAGAGAGAGAGAGAGAGAAAAAAAAGAGAGAGAGAGAGAGAGAGAGAGAGAGAGAGAGAGAGAGAGAGAGAGATAAAAGAAACAAGGGAGAAAATTATCTTCTCCACGTTTGTATGCATATATGCATAGAACGCCGTGTACGTATTCTGAACGTAGGAATACAAAGGATGTAAGAGAGTAACCTTTTTGCATCTCTATACAGGCTAATGTTCTTTTGTCTATTATCTCTGTCCGCCTTCTCCGCGCGGGAAGATAATGAGCGGTCTCCGTACGTGCGCCCGTTTCGAATCAATGGCACCCTCGCGGTAAGTGACCGACATTCTCCTCTCCCGCTGCACGCTCGCACGTGCCGATGGCAGTAACCCCGGAGACAATGATATCCCGACAATGGCACGACGAGCTCGTCGCCACATGTAAATGTAACCTTTTGTAAAAGCCCGCGGAGGATGCCCGCCGCCGTGAGTGAAAGGTGCGACGCGCACCTTCTCGATTCCGCCGCGAACTCCGTAGATCTCTACTCTTCTCTCCTAGTCTCTTCTGCGGATTAGGAAATGTCAGCAGCTGCTTGTCTGCGAAAAGTAGCGTTGTGAGACGCTTCATAGTTGATTCGCACGCGATAACAATGTGATGCAACGTAGAAAAATCTTAGATTCTCTCAGGTATCCTCCGTTATGCGTCGTTATTTGTCTCGCAAATAGGTCGATGAAATGTAAATTATTGTTCGCGCAGAAACACACACAACTCGTGAAGATACGTCATTTAATCGAAGAGATGCTTATTTATACTTTCACTTTGGCTTTTATTGACTATCATAGAGTCAAAGTTGCAAGAAAATTTCTCAAGTCACGATTAAACGCACGTAGATGTGTTAAAAGATATTCGAAAATTAATTCATAATTTTAGTGAAAAATATCGTGCCATTTATAATATAAGATCACGAAAAGAAATTTAGTATCATTTCTCCGAGAGATATGCCCGCTGTATCACTTTGTCATATTAGATTGTCAAGAAAGTTCTGAATCATCACTTTTCGGCTTTTACCGCAAAATAATTATTAAACTGATAATCTTTATTTTCAGGAATAATTGCCGTGTATTTCTGAGTAAATTTTTATGTAAATACAGAAATATAATTCAGGTATGATGACTTTTTTGCCAACTTAGTATTATATTAATTCGTAGCGTTTTACAAGTGATGGGAAGTACTTTCATTAATGTATTTTTTAATGCTCATGTGAAATAAATAACATTCTTTCATTAAAAACGCTACGAATTAATTCCAACACCTAATAATTGAGGCACAGCGAATATATGATATATACGATAATACGATTACAAACACAAGATTGTGTGAGTACATGACTGATACTGATGTGCCGAATAGGCGCAAAGATAAATGATTCGGCGAGTTTAAAAAGAGCGTAATGCGATTTTATAGGATGCGATTTTATAGGATCGACGACACGGTGACGACTATATTATCGAGCAAGGGAATCCTTTAAGCGCATTTGCAGGTATAAGGTAGTCATATACCGCGCCAGAGGAGTCAAACAAAACAGGCATTACATTACTGTCGCCATTTACCGCACTCGCGCGAACAACCGAGTGTGGAGAATAACCTTCGATTCTCCCGCATCTTTCATCGTATTCCGTGAACGCGCGTAGGAGAGAATCTTCTTTCAGGCTCTTCAGCTTCTCGTTATGTAACGAATGCGATTCTATTCGACGGCGGATCGTTAATTTAATTCGCGCTTTCTAGTTAATTAATACCAATTACACGTATGTTGAGAATGCTCGTTCGTGAGTTAGCCGTATGTACTTCGATGAAGAACGAATCCTTTTAATCCGCGTAAACACCTAAGACCTCCAGCGAAATGTACATTAACACGCCGATAAATTAACGACAGACGTGGAATCGGAATTATACGAGTCGATTAATGATTGTAGGTTAATGACTACGGTATCGCCAACTGCGAAATATTAACCTAATGAGGCGATCACGATAGCGGAAAATATGTGTTTTGCAGTTCTAATTGCTATGATGAGATTAATTTTGAATCCATGCAAATATTTCCTAAATTATCAGTACTAGTTAGTTTTTTAAATTTATTAAGCAATAAATGTCTTGTTCAAAATACAACTTTCCAACTTGCGGGGAAGACGACATTAATTATCCTTTAGATTCTTTGAAATGGAATCTCATTTTAAGAGTGAAAATTGAGCTGATTTTGAAAAAGAGTGACTCAATTTTTAATCTTTAAAAGTGAGATCTTATTTTTCAGAGTGACAATTCACTTTAGAAGTTTTAGAGAGTATAAAATTATCATATAGAAATTACAGAATCGTATGAGAATATGCAATGAATATATTTTGCTCAAATGACATTGGATTTAAAAAGCTATGGTAAATTATCGAGAGTCGTAGGAAACTATAAATGCTTCTCTTTACAATGTTGGACACTACGTCTGGATATGCTAATAATGGTGACTTAGTTATAACGATCATTACAATTTTCTCTGGCCAGCTTTCAGTACTTGTTGATTTATGCGACGAGTTCAGCGAACGCGTACATCATACCTGTTACAACTGATATGTGTTACTTATGTCGCATCATGAATGTAGTTTATGTTCTTCTTACAAGCTGTTTCTTGTATTAACTTATTTTATCCGTAATTTATATCTTACGGCACGCGACATGCGGCGACTCGAAAGATTCTCGAAATTAAATGTATACACACATATAAATTCGCTGTAGTAAGGAATATTACAAAGCATCACATACAAAAAACCTGAATTGAGCACCAATTCATTATTATACATTTAAAACACTATTGTACATGAATGTACGTACTACCTGATAATATTTCGAACACGGTCACCGAGAAAGCAACAATAATTTGAGAGCAGAGAGACCCTGGCGTGCAAAATTATTCGCGTGACGTCGCAGCCGTGTCAGATTTTACGCGACTCTGGGATAATTTGTTTAAAAGTCGTCCGTCTGGTTTCCGCCTCGGTAAGTGTAATGCAATCGTAATTCCCACCTGTAACATCGCCGGATTTGCATGTGAGCGAACCGAGCTCGAACTCGAGGTCTGGGTTCGGCGAGTCCTCCCAGCATCCGGACAATTAATCGGACCGCCATGAGCTTAAAGGACTGTTATTTTGCGGCATGTAACCGCATTTAAATGAGGTTACGTGTCAACGTAGCCGCTCGGATCCCTCTCTTACACACCGCGATAAGAGTCCAGGTTTTTTTTTCCTTTTTTTTCCCTTCGAGCGGCTTTTCTTTTCTTTCTGAGCCGATATCTTTCTTTCTCACTTTTTTATCTCCGATGTATTTTGTTGGGCGAAATTGCTCTTTCTACCTCTGCGCAGACTCTCCTTTTGGCGTTCATTTTATCACAATTACTTCCATCGTGTGATGCAGAGAGCATATCAGTTTCTTGTCATCTTAACGTAAAATAATTTATACCCTTTTAGCGTTGGCTAATTAATTTTGTCTGATACAGAAGGACGAACGTGAAAACTTATTTACAAGATCTATTCTTCGATATACTGCAATTATATGATTATTTATAGAAATTGTTTAATTAAATATTCATTTAATAACACGGTGTTTCACCATTAATTTTTATATTGATTACGCTTTCTTGTCAGTTAACTTTACTCTAATTTATTCTTTTTTCTATGTTTACCGTGCACATTTTCTTTCTCCTCTTCTCACCTTCGCTCGCATGTTGTGAATGTTCCGACCACACAGTTCTAACTCGTGCAGTCCATAATTTGTCTTTCACTAACAGAAAGATGAGAAAGCTCGTGATTCGTTTCTTGTCTTTTTCTCGCTCTTTCTTCCTCTGTCACATTTGTCATATTCTTCTTTAGCTCTTGCGACGTCGTGACGTCGAATTTTATCGCACGACCTTAATTACGGATTTCTGTGTCACGCTGTGAAGTCGCTCGCGAAGATTTTTCATATACGCTTTTCATTACACGTCGTTAAGAAACGTAAAAACGTCGTTCTTCCTCCGATTTATGGTCTTACCTTCTGATATTTATGAAACTGTTTGCGAAGTAAAATGTACATGACATTAGACGCTATTATATTTTTATTTTGTACATGGAAAAACAGTTTTGCTGTAAATAATCAGAAATTTAATTAGATACAGATAAAAAATAATTTTATTGGACTATCAAAATAATTATGTTGGATATATTAATTCTGGGTTGGTAAAATGTCAAAACTTTTTGCAGCATTGCTCATGTTTGAATTTCCCACACAATTATTCGGATGATGACAAAATTATTTTCAGATTTGTATTTACCTAAAATTTTATTATAGATTCAGCAAAGTCGTTTTTTCCATGTATATTTAAAATGTGTAAAATTTGATAAGAACATTTGAAAGATTGAACTTATATACAGTTAGAAATATTAGTTTTTTCCTACTTATTCAATTTTTAAAAATTAAATTCAACTGAATTCACGATCACAGGACGCGTGTACGTATGTACAACTCCTAATACTCTTTATTTCCTACGGGAAAATTATGCGAAATCGATTTTCTTTACCGGAAATTAAAGGATTTTCAGCTTGCGATCGTCTTCCTAGTTTGTGCTTTTCCGTTCTCCATGGCGTGCCTTCAATCGCGAACCTTATTTAGTATGTCGGAAGAATTCCGGACTTTCTTTTTCTCTTCGGGAATAACCGGGAATAACGTCGCATCGTACCGAGGAATTTGCGTGCGAATTCCATGGGAATGCATTCACGAGGAGGAGTCGCCGCGGTCGGACGCGAAAGCTGCGACCATCTTTCGCCAAAAGATATGGGATGTTTTCGCGCGATATTAACTATAACCCTTCATAAACCAGAATAGCTACCGAGTAACATACCGTGCCGTCCGTCTGTATGTCTCGCGCGAAATGTGATGTATGTCCGCGTTTAACCTTTAACTGCTCGCTCGGAAGCTGACAGACTCCACATTTGTCCGACGTGTGTTATTACTTCCTTTTGTAGTTTTGATTTATTAAGAATTGCCTTGATGACTACATGATTATTTGCGAGATTAAGATGTAAGTTGAGATGTAAATCTAGATATTTTTTTTATGAATACGTTAACGTGAATTTTTTACAATAGGAGAAAAGAGAGAAATAATACACATCGTGTCGTAAATTTGATAACTGATTCCGATTACGCGTACTGCGATATGTATCTTAATTTAACTGTTGAGTAAGATATTTTATTAATACTGGTTTTCTAGTACAGACACAAGAATTGGGCGATATATAAAGTTAAGAAACTTGAGCAGCGACAATAAAACTTCTCGTAAAGGTCGAGCCTTGTTGTGGTGAAGTAATGTAGATTCCAGCGAAATGGTTACTTTGTTCCCGAAGTGCAGAGCTTCTTTCCATAAAAACCGCGCACGTAAGGAATAAATAATGCGTAATCTTTTTTGCGTAATTTGTTGCACAGTGGAAATATATAGCGACAAAAGTGATGAAGTTGATGATTGCGTATTTCGTAAGGATGACAACAAGAGTTAGAGGAGGAAGAATTTATTCTCCTTTTAAATGAACGTTTTGCAAGCTGTGTTGCTTAGCACGAAGAAGAGAAAGATGTTAATTTATTTACTCTAATGAAAGCGTATGGTGTGTCCCGTTATGACATGAATACGACTGAATATTTCGCATGCATTAGCATGCTTTAACTTTAAGTACGCTGCTTGTTACCAAACAGTCACGATGAGACGATACAAATTATCAGTGTGCCATTTACAACTTTTAGAATTTAAACAAAACGTTAATTTTAAAACCTCTCATTAGTCTACTTATTATTTATGAATCGTAAATTATTATTTTCTAATATATTAGGTGTTGGAATTAATTCGTAGCGTTTTTTAATGAAAGAATGTTATTTATTTCACATGAGCATTAAAAAATACATTAATGAAAGTACTTCCCATCACTTGTAAAACGCTACGAATTAATTCCAACACCTAATAAGTTTGTGCTGAGAATGGCCCGAAACGTTCACTATAGCTGTGTTTCAAAATTTACTGTCACTATTGAAAATTTATAATGCACGTGATGTAATTAGATTTTCAGTACTGACAGTAAATTTTAGAACACAGCTTATATGTATGGTATTCCACTTGTAATTGTATGGAATTAATAAAAGATATATGGCCTTACGATAAAAAAAAAAAATCTTGCGCTTCGTGAACTGCGTATCACTCCTACCTTTTTTCTTTTTAATTAAATTGTTACTTGATATAAAGGATATTTTAATTTTTATTTCTTGTTTTCTTATTTTATTTTGTTTGTCAAAATATATTAGCGTCAGAATATATTAGATATAAATGAGGATTTAATTAAATTATATTACTTAGAAATGTATACGATTTTTAGCTTTATATTAGAAATCACATCAGAAGACAAGAATTTAATAATTATCATCTAATGAATGCGCTTCGTGAATCCTCGCGTAACATGCAACACGTCGGACGAAGTTGGCTCGAATTTTCGCAGCGAAAGGTCATCTCGTTAGAGGACTCGTATCGCGGATCATGCAATAATTTATTACGTAATCGCGGCGGCTCCTCGTCGTCGTGTTATTCTTGCATCCGGGATCTCCGAGAGAGTTCTTTAACACATGCATGTTACGAGATTTAACATAACGATCGAATTTTTCCGTTGTCCCTCTGTCGGTTCGAGACATAAATCAGCTGATAAGCGGATTAAAATGATAAGCTGCACGAAATTGGATTCCCGTGTATCATTTTCTTGACAACGGAGTGCGTGTCAGACATGTATTTTTGCACGAATATTTGCTGACGTATACAGAATGCAATTATTATTATCGTGTTAATGACATTTCTTCACGAATCTGGAATAGATTTTTCCTTCGTGATCATTTACAAGACATGACTTATTGCAAATCTTTATTCAGGTTTTAATTAAGAAAGCAAGATTTTATTATTTATATTAGAGATCTAAAAAGTTCAAGTAAATGCAAATTTATTTATTATTATTTCTTTTTATTTTACGTAGATATTAATGTTTAATATAATAATATTATAAGAATAATATTTTGAATATCTGAGGGTATTCCATTATTATGACATGCGACATCTAATTTTAATCACTAAACAAATACACTGATATCTGATGGTGCACTGATATCTTAAGTGGTATCACTTTTTTTTAAATTAATTAGAAGAACGATTTCACGATGCTTTCACGATCGGGTTTTCCTCTTTTCGATTATCACTGCGTACGAGAATGACGATTTCTAGTTTTTACTTTATTACGACAATTACGCAGAAGATTTTCTTTTAACAAACGAAGATAATAAACCGGTATCTATCGACCTACCGTTGTCGATGACAGGCACGTCGTAGAAACGATAGTTCAGCATGGCTTACACATTTTGCTACTTACTCCGATGTCCTCCTGTGAAACATCCTGCCCCGATAAGGATCCCTCGTCTCTTTGGCATGCGCGACGGACAGAGATAAGGCCACTTTTCACCGCCATGGATTGTGGTCGCTAGTTCGATGCTTGTTTCTAAGAACGTCGTAACTTAACGAAGCTAATGTCTCTCTCTCTCTCTCTCTCTCTCTCTCTCTCTCTCTCTCTCTCTCTCTCTCATTGCTACTTTTATTTCAATAGAAGAAGAGAAACTTGCGGCGACTCCTTTAATTCGAAATGATTTTCTATCGCCTTTTCTTTTTATCAGTACTTTTGATAATATTTTATAATTTATCTTGACGTTAATTATAGTTAAATAAATAACAAACTTATTGATTATTTAGATTGATAATTGCTATGGTTAATACTTAGTTTTGTTTTAAGTAGAATATCTTGCTACAACTCTTTAAAATCTTTTTTAGAAAGTATATTTTATAGTATATAATATTAAAACACTTTTCTCAAATATGATATTAATATTTTGAATTTCTCAAATATTAAATATACAACGATTGAAATGAAAGAGAATTTTATAATTATATTCTTCAAAAAAAAAAAAAAAAAAATAAAGATATATAAAAATAACTTTAATCTGTAATAATGCACCATTTTCTCTCACAATATTTTTCTATCTGTCGGAAATTCTGGATTTTTTAGCCTAATCTATGGAAAAATTTACACGAATTTTCCGAACAACTTAATATTTCTATGTACTTTGAATTTTATATAGTTGACTTATCTATTTTTTTTTATTATTGATTCAAACTGATCTTAGTACCTACACACATACACACATATTTATTTACATATTATTATTACTTTTCTGGAATCCTAAATTCTTTGGAGTAGGATCTTAAAGAGTGAAAATTGAGTCAGTCTTGAAAAAGATTGGCTTAATTCTTAATCTTAAGAGTGAGATTTCACTCTTCAGAGTGATACTTTTATAGAGTATTATGTTCTTTCATCTTATGAAATCCTTCCTTGTTTCCTGATGGAGATCGCGAAGAAAAATACTACATCGTTCCGCTGGGAAATGATTTTTCGCGTAAAGCAGTTGTAAAGAGACATAGAGGTAGGCGAATGCATTTCTCTACAAGCTCGTTACAACGACGAGTAATAATCGTATAACGTCGTCGATCTGCACGAAACGGTACACTTGACCGCTATCCGAGCTTTCTTTCTCTTTCCGTTGCGAACGTCGGATAACAGCATCAGGATTCGCGGTTGCAGATTGACCGACGGGATAAAATCTAGAGATCTCTGGAAAAAAAAAAATCATGCATCATTAAGTGACACGGATCTTCGGCACGTTCTCTTCACGATATTCTTAATTACTCCGATCATTTCCTCCGTGTAATAACTTATCGACGAGATAAATACTCGACGTGATATCTCGAATAAGTTGATTTAGATGCGGACTACGATTTCTTTTTCTTGATTATCGCAATTCTTCATTTCATTCTATCATTTCTTTTATTATTGTAATTTATTATCCTTCAGATCTCAGATGAGAGGAAGAAATTTTAGAATTAATGGTTTTTCGAAATTCTCTTGAAATCTTGTTCAATGTCGCGTTTGGAGTTCTTATTTACATTATAACGTCTCGATTTTTTTTTTATTTGGAATACTGGAATACTCGTTTTTCAAGTAACGTTATTCGAGTTATATCGCTGTAATACGTAATACATACAGTGATGTTAATATAGCGGTAGTCGCAACATTGTCGGTGACATTTTATTAAGACTCTAACCTGTTCGATTTGGCCTCATGGAATGACGTCTTACGTGACATTATGTTTACGGTTCTTCCGAAACGTGGCTGATTGCCAGTCGCGACAGAGCAATCGCGGCGGACTATGCAATCTGCATAAACGGTTTTAGCGGCCCCGACTTCAGGAAGCCGAGAGAATTTTATTCAATTAACGGTACCCTCGCACTTCTCGTCGCTGAAAACTTTTTAACACGCCTCCACTCGGTGCTCTACGTTATGGCGTGAGCGACTCAATTTTCTCACACCATCAGGTCAAAAGGAAAAAAAAAAGAGAGAGCGAGAGGAAGGTTTCTTTCCTTCATAAGGCAATAAAGAAGCGTCGACAACGAGTTGGAGGCCTGGATTCGCGAAGTGAACTGACCGTAAATCCAAAGATATTAATCTAATTACGATAACCCCGAGACGATCACCGTACTTATTCCCAACGGTACGATAAATCCGGAGTTCAGACATCTGTATTAATTGCAGTCGCGAATATATCACGCGTGTACGACGGATAAAATACTGTGAAAACCGGGGCGCAACCGTGAAAACTAAATCGCATTAGCGATACATTATTTCGATTTCTAATCCGTGTCTAGTGAAGATCTACGAGGAGCGTTATGCTTTGTGTATGGAAGTAATAATATGGAGTATTCGATATCATGTAGTTCTTAGAAATACAAATTTCATTACGTTGAATACCGTACCGGAGAAAATACTAATAGCTTTTGCGTTTTTAGCAGAAGAGCAGAAACTGTTATTATTAAAGTAATGATAAATTAAAGAACGGATTGAATGGGATTCGAGAAAAATAAAATATTTCTGAACAACTTAGGATTCTTTAAATGTATAGAAATTATAAGTTAAGTTTTATTATTCCTCTATTAGTTCTCGATTACTACTGTTATTTTAGATAGAAATTTAATGTTCTATTTTTATAAATTTTTATACAAACTTTGTTAGCATCGACGTAGTTAGCAAGTTGCAACTTATTTTTTTTAATATCTAATTAATTCGGAATACTCATTATTAGCAATGTAAATTTAATTGCTTAAATTTTGATTTTGAATTTTGAAATATACTCTAATATTTGTGAAATATATTCTATTCGCTCTCTCCCCCCCCCTCTCTCTCTCTCTTTCTCTCTCTGTTATGAGCTTTTAATTGGTATTGCATCGTGGATAATCGTAATGGCCTCTCGCGGTCCCTCTCGCTCATGGCCGCGATTTGCAGGAAGCGGCCCGATCACAGGGTATAGACTCAAGTTGCGCAAGTCAGCACCAGGAAGCTGTCGACGCCAGTCAGGGCCGTGATAGAGGCGGGGATAAATGTGTCTGTGCACATATACGGCCCTCGTTTTCCTTAGTGTGTGCTTTGGCCTTGTCACTAGTCGCCGGCCAGCTGTATTCCTCTTTGCATCTTGCTTCTTCTCCCGCCGCTGCGTCTTCGTTATTTTTCCTCTTGTAGCGAGAATATGAAGGAAAAAGGAAGAGAGAAAGTGAGAGATTGCGAAAGAGAAGAATATTCTAAGAAAGAAAGAAAGAAAGAAGAGAAGTCGAAGCCTATCCTAGGTATTAAAGCATTGCCACATTGTATATTGTAGCATTATGAGATTGATCGCATAATAAATAAAATTTCAGCTTGATTTTGGTCACTAATTGTTAGATTTGAATCAAATTAGAGACTCCATATTAGAGTAGCTAAATTCAAAAGTTACAAATCTGCTATCAGCCTCATATTTGAAAATATGAGACGAGCTTTTTTCTCCTTTACATCTCCACATTTTATATTCAAATAGATATTTAATTAAAATTTTGAAAAACGTATTCTATGATTGATATTCATATTCGTTACTTATAACTATCTTAAGTATAATCTTAAGATGCCATAAGAGAGCCAATTAGAGATATGATGCTGTATCAGCATCTTAAGACATTACTTAAGACGGTCTTAAAATAAAAACCAATTACGAATATCGGCCTATATGTCGCAACTATGTATGTACACTTTGCGTGAACATATTTCGTTTAACATGACGTGTTTCAAACTTCGGAAAAGTTGCTGTCTGCTGATGTCGACGGATATCTAGATCTACCGGCTCTGTCTGGCATTGCAGCAGTCCCGATGATTTGTTCGCCGACGGGACTACTTTGGCAAGGCTCGATGGGGCTTGATTCCTCTCCTCGAGATTAGTATTGCCGCTTGCAACTTTTTTAGCTTGGGAAAATACGGCTGCGCGATAAGTAAGCGATTAAGCGATTCGTCCGTTCGCCCTGACTCTCGGATGGTACGCCCCTTTCGCGTTAGTTTATTTAGATTTTACACGGTCTGGATAGTGCGAAACCTCGTACCGAACCAACATCGTTCCCACGACTGCGATTATCCAGCCCTTTCGCAAACAAACCTCGTTCGATTTTCGTGACTCGCTCTCGTGAAAAGTGGCTCGCTCTAAAAGAGACTGAAATTTATAATATCGAATATAATCGATATCGAACGAAACGTGCCGATTAAATAACTTTAATTTCTCGGCTGCCATCTGAATCGTCGATGTTTGAGAAACGTCCAACTTATAACCAACTTCTTTAAGCGCACTGCAGTTACTTACGGCATTTGGGTACTTTTTGGGATGAGAATTTATTTCATTCTTTATTTCATGGTGGTACTCGAAACAAAATTAACTTATATCACGGCTTTGTTTTTCTTACTTTATCTGAGTTTATTTTACCTTTTGTGCGTGCATGAGATGCATAGCGTTTAACAGTATAGACCGCGTTATTTATAACGGTATACAGTGTCACGAAGTTTATGGCAGGGTGCAAATTACAGCGCGAAGTCTCTTTTTTTCTCTCTTGATTCGATCGCTTCGTTCCGGGCTCGTAAATCTGACATATCGGGCGCAGATAAATTATGAAGTGACTGGAAGGTTAGTGCCACGTGGGTGGAAAGTCGTCTTGGCGAAATTCCGATTTGTGTTTACCCGGAGAAAATCGGAAGAGTGAAAGAGAGAGAGGAAGGTAGAGCGAAGGATGGATCGAGGATTTTTTTCCGTTTGAGTTATATCTGGAAATATAGGACACTCGCTTTTCTCACGGTCGCCAGATCTCGCGTTTCAGGACTACTCCGGTTCGTAAATACATGTATGTTGTTGGCGTGTTTTCGACGCAATTTGATTCGCCTTCAAGCGTATACCTTTTAGTCTCTCTCAAGCGAGATTTAGTTGTAGTTAAAGTTTCGTACCTATTATTATACATGAGCGGAAATTAAATACTATGAGGAAGATTGATTTATTCAAATACTATAGTTTGTAATGTTACATTATATTTTGTTATATGATTTAAATTATATGTAAAAACCTTCATAAATCATAATTATAACTATGGAGTACCAACTTTGGTTAATTTGCAAATTTTTATATCGATTCATTCTAAATTTGAAACACAAATTAATCCAATTAATTTGATATGTCGAAAGAAAAACAAGGATTTTTGATATTTTATTTCCTTTGAAGAAGTTTTAATATCTCTTGTATAATTTCATAATTTCTGCATAATTAATAAAATCTGATCTCTTTCCCACAAGTAAGAGAATTCTTATAATATACTTAAGTAATTAATGAGCTATGCTTAATAAATTTAGAGGGTTAAGTATTCATTTTTATATTAAATTGATAATATTTGCATATTAATATTTTACTGCAACACATAGAATGCACGTTTTCAGCATGCCATTTATCTTTAGGCTTGCTTGAATGGACACTAAACACCGATCGCAATCGTATCGTGATTTAATCCAGGAATGCGAAGTAACGAACGGTAGTAGCATCTATGTTCAATTCTTCCTACGGGCGTGGTCGGTCGCATGGTCGCGAGCTGACGAATTACCGCGGCGCATGGTTGGCAGAGCATGAAGGCAAAAATCAACCGGGTTTCGTGTTCGAGGCGAGACGTTCATCATCGTTCTCTCGCCTTGGGTGACTTCGCCGAGTGCCCGGGTGCGCGCGAAAAGCGGTGACCCGCGACGTGCATCCCCGTCGTTTTGCTCGGCATAAGCAGATTCGTATCGTTCCCTCGTTTACAACGCAACCTGAAAACACACAGCCGGCTCCGTATCTCGCATTTTACAGAAACGTTTCTGCATGCTAACATAAATTTGTTAAGCATTGATCAACCCGTAATATCGACCGAATCGCGCCGACGTGACAGTTGTCTCTCTCTTTTTATTTTATCGAAGAATATTGTTCTTTCTTTTCTCTCTTTTTTTCTCTTTTCTTGTGAAACGTGTTAAATTCAATAAAATTTTTCAACGGTTTAATATAAAAAAGGTGATGATTTAGAATCTGATAAAAAGTTAATAATAAATTATATAGTATTTTAATAAAAAGAAGATATTTTTTTTTAAATAATAAGAAAAATTAAAAAATTTTTATTTAGAGTACAATTATATTGTTAAACTGATACATTTTTGTATACCTGATACATTTTTTCACTGTAGAGGTATTTAGGCGCGACAGTGTAAACTGTAATATCGGTTAACAATGATCTTTTTGCAGTACATAAAAGTTAAAAGTTAGGCCGAAGAATGCGATAATGATAATATCGATGAGAAGAGTAAAGCGCATTTCTTGCGAAGAAAAAATACACCGTTATCCCGATACACTAGATTCCTTATCCGAAGTCATCATTCGTCGATGCGGTGGTCACTTTCATCAAGGTTGAATTTCTCTTTTCCTCTTGCAATTGCTGATAACGAATGACAACGAGCCGCGTAGAGCAAGTGATGTCGACCGAAACGATCGATCGATTTTGTTCCGGCTTATCGTCGCGCCATTGGATCAGAACTGATTTCTCTGGTTGAATCCATTGGATCACTGAACCTTTCTCCCGTGTCTAAAAGAAGAGCAACGTTCGATACAATGTCACGCAATTCGGCGAATTAAAAAATTAATGTATATTATTCAACAGTAAAATAGAAAATGCTTTGAAAAGTTTAAATTTGTAAAATTTTTAGATCACCGAAAAAATCGATAAAAAAATTATTGCAGACAAAAAAATAAAAAAGCATTTTGAAGACTGTAACTTGTACTTTAGTATGCTTGTATTCTTTAGATTGTTTTTCAAAAAATTGTTATCTTTTTTGTATCTTAAGAAACATCACATTAATTGTTATGTTTCTCAAAATTAAGTTCAATAATCTGCAGAGTGATAAAAAATTTTTTCTCAAAAAATATAATACTTTATAAAAACATTACAGAATTTTACTTAAAATATATATTTTTTTAATTTAAGTACTTACGATGAATATTATGTAGAATTAAATATTAATCTATATCCGCAATCGTAAATATTTCTATCAAATTAAACAAATTTTATATGCGACTTATGATGTCATCACGATTTTGCATATTTGGGACATGTCAATTAGTTGAACAAACCACTCAAACAAACGATCATTCTTCATCATGTTTATTGACGATCGCGCGGTATTATCTCGACTTTCACTCCGTCCACTATCGCCATCGCCATCGCCATTGTATACTTTCCCCCGATACACCTGTCTAACATTCGATAATTAAATAAGCCATGTGTGTCATTTCGTGTCGCCAGACATTGTTGACTCGTTTAATTGATGCGATCGCTATGCTGTCTAAATTACAGAAAGCTATAATACGAGACTTTGGGAACGCGGTAGCGGCATACATCGTATCACATATATATATAGATAAATACAGTAATAAAGCTTACTAATTGCAGGCCTAGCTGATAATATCACCGTAAGCGACTAATAATAAGGATCAAATTAATAATTTTCACTCGAGAACTTAAGAACAGGGAGTTGCACTTTGTTGAAGCTTCTTGGAATGTATAAAAATAAAGAAAGGAGATTATAAAATTTTATGAGAAAGAAAATTACAGTAAAAAAAAAGATTAATGAATAACATTTATGTTGATTAATTATTGATGAATGATTGATAGAAGATTAACTGGAAATCTGTCTAGTACTGTTAAAATAATGATTGAAATGATTTTCATTTATTTTCAGTCACTTTCGAAATTATGCGATACGTGGAACATGAACTTCTTATTTTCAGTCGGTGACACAAATTCATTCGTGCGAAAATATTAGTCACGCTATTCCGAGCGTGACTCTTTATTATTACTAGCTTGTTTCGTTTCGAGTGGCTGAAGATTAAATAGCATTCTCGGAGAATGTTCTACAATCTGGACTATATCACAACTTCTGAGTATCGAGAAATACATCGAAGTCATTGAATAGTAGTGGTGCATTAGATCGTAAGTCTCGTTTAATCGATAACTACAAATTTCTTTAAAAAAAAAATCATAGCAGCATAAATTTGATATATAAAAAAACTAAAGTCTAAATAAAGAAAAATAATTATTATTAATCAATGGAAAAAATAATTAGGCTTGATTAAATCTAAAATAAGAATTTTTCAGGATCAATAAATTTTTTTCTAGGATTGATTATAAATATTCCGGTAAAAATATAAAAAGAATTATTTAACACATTAATAATTATTATTACTAATGATTTTTAATTTTTTGCATTTATAATGTAGTGACAGCTTCTCTAATTTATTAATAGGAATTGAAAGATACAATGTGATTTATGCGTCTGGTTTCTAAAAGCGCTGTCATTACACATTATTATTATTCATACGAATGGGACTAAGTATAGCCACGGTATCAGGACGTACCACGAATTCAGATCTGAAAGGATCTGCTACATTTCTTTCTCGATATCTTCTTTCGCGTTATTCAGAACGGGCGGGGTCGGGAAATAGGATCGGCCGAAACGCGGATTCCGTCGATAGGGGATCGTCAAGGGAATAGCATCAGGTCACGTTACCGTTGTGTCGGTCCCTTCGGCAACCTCAACAACGACGGCATCCTGATAGGTAGCACGCTAGCACGCTAGTGGCCATGCCGACAAGATCGTGATTCGAAACACGAAATAGCGAGCTGACGACGAAGATACCAAGTCCGTTCGGTGGGCGTCCAGGAAGTCGTAAGAGGGAAATCGAGACATTCGATACCGAGTTATATGGAGATCGTCACGAATAATTTCTGCAATGCTTTTTATGCAGATTAATATGTACAAAGCATTTAAAAAATCGTGTCATCTTTTCTCTTATTGAAAGAAAATACTTTGAGATAATTGATAAATACGTCCATCACATACCGTACGTTTTCTTTTCAATTTTTATTCTCTTTTCTGTTAGATATCAAAAAAATAGAATAATCCACTTCCTTGAATTAAATAACATTTTGTTATTTTTAATTTTGTTGTTTAACTCAAGGGAGTGGATTACTCTGATTCTTTATGTGTTAAAATGTAAATTAATCTATTTCTGTGATTGTAAGTTTTAAAATAAACAACATCCATATTAATGTATTGTGTGCACATAGTAAAGAATAAACTAAATTCAAGTCAAATTTAATACATTTTTTTTTTATTAAATTGTTCAACTCTATTGTTTTAGTTAAATTGATGATATACGGAATAGGAGCAGTACTTATAAAAACGATTAAAAATACTTCAAATTGAGTTAATTTAACATTATGAATTTAACAATGTTGATGAATAAGATGCAATAAAAACACAATAACGATCATAATGATTCTACGCATCCAGCTACGCGCTACGTGAACGTATCTAAGGATTAAAGTGAGCGAAAGTGAAGATGCAGCGTGTAATAGCTTGTGATAAAATCAGGATTTAGACGCGATTTATATAAACGTAGAGATTCATACATTGTTCGAAATCACCATTCCGCAAGTATGAGTATCGAGGTAGTAGTGACGGCGTCGTAAAATACAGCGCGGGAAATCGGAGATTCTTATGTCTGCTTGGCAAGGAGTATATATGATCTTCGTGACTAGCAGACTGATACGTTGAAATTCATCTTGCGATGAAAAATGCGTATTTCTTGTGATAATCGTTTATTCTCGTCGGGATTCTTAGCAGAAGAGTTTATACCTTTGTATCATACACATTTATGTATATATTTATGTTTATTTATTTATATTAGTTATTTATTAAAACTTAGTGCCTTTATAAATAAATAGAATTGCTACAAAACCGGAAAAATATATATATATTTATTTGCGAGGGACAAGAGCTCCCCCCCCCCCCCACATGGGCAATTAAAACTAAAAGGCTGGGAGACAAATGCTGGTGATCGGCGTAATAAATAGTTGGAATAAATTAAACAGACGAATAAATAAATAAATAAATAAATAACAATAAATACGTTAGCGGCAAATTATGCTGCATTGAGACTGTCAGCGGCGGATGCGTCAGGTACCGCGCGCAGATGTTGCGCCGCGGCGGCCGTCATGTTCCATGCGTTCAGCTGTTGCACGAGTATTATGAAATGTAACTTGTACTTATTATACATGAAATTAAAGCTGAAAACTCGGTCTATCGCATGGAATTTATCCCGATAGGCCGCCGACGACGCAGGGGGCTCAGTATTCGCGCCAAAGTCCGAGATGTCCACAAAGTCACTTTTTCACAATTTCGCGCACTCCACTACTATCGCATCCATTTCTTGAGATCAGACAGGTAAAATATAATAAAAATTTTGTTTTATTTACCATGCTGAGCCGTACCCTGCTGCAATGCAATGCAGGGTCGACCCGTGGCAAGGTCGGAGCAAGCCCCGTTCACCCGCCTGGTTCCAAAAAATAGATTAATATACTGAGCCCCCTATGGGGACTGTATCAGATATTAAGCTGATAAGAACAGATACTACACTTTGATCTTAGCTCAAGAGAGCCGAGAAGCGATACCATTACTTGATTTTACAGGTCTTATATACAGTTTCGGATGAATCTTGAATACGGGAAGATGCGCCGCGTAGTGGCGAATAAAGCAAATACGTATTGATCATCCCTTACAACGTAGATCTTAACCTCTTTTCTGACGTGACTAGAGCACGTGGTTAGAATTCTATCGAATTTATATATTAAAACGTTAATTGCATATATTTCTCTGTCATATATGATATGGATTTTGATACGTCACGCACGTACGGTTATGTTTGAATCGATCTTAAAACTGTAACTTGTCACCGCTTAAATAATTTTCACACATATCTTATTATGTTTTAATTAATCTAAAAATATTTTTCTTCCAATAATTTTTATTTTTATCAGTTAAAAATACGTTTGACACTTTATGTTACATTTTTTATTTTTAATTAACTTTGTTATTTTCATTAACAATATAATTTCTATTCTTTTCTGGAAGATTTAATTATATTCGCATTTGTAATTTATAGTTAGTTATTTTATTGGACTTTAGGATCTTCGATAATTGCTTCGGTTGATTGAAACTGGTTGAAAAGTGGCGGTGACTGGTTGAACTAAAAAGACTCGAATCCGTAGGCGGTATTAATAGCCTGTATAAGTCAGAAAGATGCGGTAGGTCAGGATTATGCGGGTTTCTTAACGTTCGAAATTACGACGTAACAATGCTCTCTAAAAAATATTTAACTTTGCTTTGCAAAGTTTTTTTTACTTTGCAAAGATCTAAAAGTTCTTTAATTGTAAAATAGAATAACAATTATATTATATAAAAGACAAAATTTATGCGTATTTGTTTCGAAATGTGTTTAGTTATACTATTCTAATTAGTTTATCGATAATTATATCATGCGACATAACAATAATATTTAACAGATATATAATAATTAAGTATATATAATAATTAATTTTTGCACTTAAATAAAAAAATATATAAATGTTATATAATAAATAGTTTTAAAATTTCGTGAATAAGACGAGCAAAATAAGATTCATTATCGTGAACTATATCGTAATTAATCCAAATCCAAAAGTTAGACCCGCGTAATTGGTCTTAAAAAATCTATTGGTTCTTAGAACAGGAGATTACGAGTATCAGCTAGGAGAATTCCGTGCTTTCTCTCCGTTATACTGTCTCAATCCTCTCGCGCATTGTTTGTACCTCTCGTTCTTTCTTCTTCCTCTTCTTCCGTGAGAGATCTTCCCACGCACGTACCGGGGTCCACGTAAGGCTGGTCCATGGGACCCCTAGTAAATAATTACCAGATGAAGATACCGCCGCCTCGTGTAGGTTGATATCTACCCTTCTCCCTTCGTCCAGCGATTTTGCAACGGTACCTATGCATCTATTCTGCATGGCTGACTACGACAATATTTTGTCCATTCGCGAACAAAAGCAACACGCTTTTGTGAAGAATTCGCACGCGGTTGTATTGTACTTTAACGTCGAAACCTAGTACCTGGTACTATACAAACCTATAGATTCGTATTTGTGCATGTTTACTGAAATGGCACGTTTTCAATACATTCTCTTTCACGTCCCACATCATATCAATGACAGTAATGTTTCCGTTACAGTTGCGTCTTTCTTCTCTGAAATCTTGTTCACATATGAATGATACTATTTAGAAATTCAATAACACTGATGTACAATGAGTTTGTTAATTGATTTTAGTCTATTTTTATATATTTTTTATGCTGATTTTGAAAAATAAATTAGAATTTATCATGGGCTCTAATTTTTTCAAACTGACATGTCTTTTTTAAAACTTATACATTTTACTAACAAAAGTTTGTTATATAAGAGCTGTTTCTTAATTTAAATGATTTTAATATTGTTTAAAATCTATTATAATGAATAGAAAATTATATTAAATTTAGTAGCTACTTCCTATAAATTATTTGATTATATTTAAGCAAAAGAAATAAGTACATAAATTTAGCAGATATATTAGGTGTTGGAATTAATTCGTAGCGTTTTACAAGTGATGGGAAGTACTTTCATTAATGTATTTTTTAATGCTCATGTGAAATAAATAACATTCTTTCATTAAAAAACGCTACGAATTAATTCCAACACCTAATAAAATATCAATGAAAAGAATAGTATAAGAAACACTTTATCAGATCAATTTAAAAAAAGTGAAATTTTATTTATTATAATAATAATAATGGTTATATGGTAAATAAATTACGAAAGAAACAGGAATGATTTCTGAATGGAAATTTTTTATAATTGATTTTAATGTTTTTATTAAAATATTTTTTATTTTTCAGAAAAAATACCATCACCATTAAAAAGCATTTATACGGGAAGAAAAGATTTTTTTTCATTAAATAAATAAACATCTTTTTTCTGGTAATATTAAAAGAAGTTTATTTCTGAATATTGTAACTCATTAATTATGCCCAAAATTATGTTTGTCGAGGCCAAAATCCAGAGGAAAACATGTATCTCATATATTCTGTATTGGTGTCTGTTAAATTAACTTCACACGATTCTCATAAGTTAAGTGATTTTATATACTCTACCCGTCATATATTTTTCTGTTTACAAAGTTTGATTATGAAACAGCGTTTCATGTTTTCTGTGTCAATGCGTCTTTGCCTGAGGGACATTGTACCCATCACTATAGTAGACAAGGAGGTTAATCGATATGGCCGGTATCGCATAACTGTGCATGTAGTCGGACGTAAACTTTACACGTTGTGGGCATTTGCATACAATCGTATAGCGTGTAAAGTTCTCGCTCTATAAACGTCGCGATTTTTTCGAAGTGCGCCCATCAAATTCGCGGCTGTTGCTACATACATAACGAATCCCCGAAGAGTATTTCCGTCGGGTAATGCGCGGTGAAAGCGACGGCTTTTATTAACTGTAAGAGATTTGCATGAAAACAATGAGCGAAAGATCGTATACATTTATTAACACTCTACGAGAATGAAGAAATTTTTCTAGGAGAAATTTTTGAAGATGCAGTTTCAAAGATAAGCTCGATTCCGTAAATTTCAACACAAAAGAATATCCAAAAGCATTTCGAGCCACGAGATAAATTTTTCATGGCGTTATTCGCAACTTATAACAACGAAAGAGAAATCGTGACGATCCACCGCTGCAGGCTGCTGCGCTCGTTGGCTGCGCTTCTTTCTTTTTCCTCTTCGCCGCGTCGACTTTGTTTCTAATTAACGGCTGCCGCGTGCTAATTGTCCAGCTGACGTAGCGGGAGGTCTTAGAGATTCTTTAAGGTGAATCGAACAGGTTCAACCTTGAGTCGTACGATTGTTTTCTTCTCGCGTAAGGACGCGTCTTTCTGCGTAAATTGCGAAGTGCTCCATAGAAAATTTTATCCATGTTTTTCTCTGTTGCGGTGATCTTGTTTTTTGTAAAATAACTGCGGCAATTATAATAATTATTGAAATAATAATCAGTTTATATTTATATATATTTCATTATAATGCAAGAACTGTATATCGCAAATAATTATTAACTAATAATAGTAAGAAGTATTATTAGGTAAATAAAAAAAAATCTATACGAAGCTGAATTTTCGAATCTAATATTTTTATTGTATATGTAAATTCTAAATATGTATTTTAGTTATATAAAACTGTGCGCCGTTGTCGGACTTGAAAGAAACTAAAGCTAAAATAATATCGCAATTAAATTGATTTGATAATAATGTTAGTAAACATCTTAAAACATTGGAGAGAAATTATTGCAAAAAATATTACCTCAGCCAGAATCATATGATTGTTTTAAGTCCAATGATAATTAATAGATACAAATAATATTGTAGTTATTAATCATAAGTATATAATAATTATTTGCAATAGACTTATTAAATTTCTCTATTTATTGTAATTTAATGAATAAAAATTCTTAAAAATTCGCGAATGTTTTATTAATTGCTGCCTCATAAAATCTAAGTATTGAAAAATTTTTAATTAGTAGTTGTAAAAATATATCTATAATATTCAAACATTTTCTTAATATTTATATTTAAATGGTGAATAAGAACATCTTTTCTAACAGTCAATACAATTTCTGTGTTACAGAGATGGCAGAGAAGGTGGTTCGTTCTCTACGACGACGGGGAGTTGACGTATTCTGTGGACGAACACGTGAGTAAAGCTCGTAATTTGATATTAGAAATGAATTCGTTGGATCAAATCCTCTTAACCAATTATTTATTCTTTTTACTGCGTGTAAAAAAGCTGCTTCACTGCTACGAAATCCATTTATCGTATTGATATGGATTCCTATCTCTTTTATATCACTTTTAATTGTGCGATAAAAAAAATCTCTATATCTTTTATACTTTTATACTTTTTAAACCGCGTTCATCAAGATTCTTATCTTATTTAACTTTATTAAGATGCTTGAAAAGAAGCATCTTTTTAATAAATAATATCTTCACAATGTTAGTTAAATTTAGTTAGACATGCAATTATTATACACTATGAAAAAAATATACTGAATCTTAATGAATATTTGTTTGAATAGGACTATCTAACTTAACATTTTTTTACAGTAAAGAAATATTTACTGCATGAAAAAAATTATAGTTAAATGAAATTAATAGTTCTTATACCAAATAAATATATGTATATATTTAAGTAATATTCAGTACTATTGAAAAAAAAAATCTTTATTAAAATTTAATACATTTTTCTCATATATATATAGTAATTACAGCAATAGATTTTACATGACACTTGTCTAGCGATTAAGTCGCATTTTATAAAATCGCAAATTAATTTTCACGTGTAAAAAAAGCATCTTGTTATCAAATACAAATATATTGTTGGAGATGAACGAGACAGAGAGTGAGAGAGAAAAGATCGAGCGGAGCAATATATCACGAATAACGGAATAGTACGAAAATATGGCACGAGTTCGAATATCGCGAACTGTCAGAACCTGCGTGTTATGTCAAGCAGTGAATCAAGATCTGAGAGGTGGCTTTCTCGGATGCTGCGTGCACACGACAGAATGTACCGGGAGGTCGTAGCCGATTGTGTACTCTACGATGGTCTGCCGTGCATGCATCAACCAGCCACTACCTACCGACATCGGCAACGGCAACGGCAACGTCTCAGCGCAACGGCGTCTCGTACACAGAGAACATTCGTTGCTATAAATGACCCCGACACCGGTACATCTCGAGTTTCCGCTTCCTGGTGTCGATGCGGACGCGGAAACTCTTTCAACCCGTCAGAATTGATTTACGCATGAACAGACGCTAGAATAGAATTCATTACTGTTCCTCAAGAACGTCGTTTGCTCGACGGCAGCGTCTCAAAAACAGATTGACGTGACGGTGATCCCTTGATCATAAGTATTATATATTTTTCACGTCCTCTTGGCGATCGATACTCGCGTACAATATATATAATATCGTTGAAGCTTTTCTTCAGTTTTTCTAATTTTCTTTGGAAGATTTTTCTTTAGATGGTCTTGATAGACGCAACAAAATTGGTTTCATTAAAGTAAGAAAATTACTTAAACTATTTCGCAATATAATAATAAATTTAATAACTTCCTCTCTCTCCCTTTAAATAATTAACGGCAGAAAGAGAGTTTTTTTTTTTTAACGTTTCAATTGATTTCGCGTTTATGGATCAGTCGGTATAGCATCTTGAGAAGTAGTTTCCACTTTTGATTAATGTGTAAACTTATCTCGTTCTTACTCAACGCGGGCTCGCCGCCATAAAATAGAAAAAAAGCAAGGGAGGTTATATATTGGATCCGTGCGCATAAATTGAACAGAATTGCCGTCAGCCTTGAAGTGTCCTTTACCCTTTATTTAAATCACTCCCGTGAAAGAGCGATTGTGGAGATGGCACACACGAGCGCAATAAGGTCTTTGTAGACGCTCATCCACTCCTCTCCGCGACCGGCGTGCCCGCCCCAGCCATCTCCTCGAACCCAGATTAATGATCCGGTCTGGAGGCTTAAGAGGGCCATTCGTTTTGAGAATAATCTCGACCGAAAAATGCGAAAAGATAATAACCGGTATACGCGGTGCGTCCGTGCGTCTACCCTCGGCGTGTGACTGCACCGAACACAGAACAGAAGTCGTTCTGGTCGTCCTTGGCGCGAGAATGAGAAATTAGGCTAACGGGTCGAAATAAGTCAGTCGAAAACAGCCCTGCGAGACACGCCGTATTTCCGTCGATCCGAGTCATAATATCACAGACTACTCCACCGTGCTCTGTCTCGTTATAATATGCGGTTCCCGTCCAACTTCTCTCCCGAGTTCTCTACGCGCTCGTATTCTCGCTCGTATAAGACTTACTTCGGCCGCGAACCCGACGACCGTAAATTAGATTCCCGGAACTTCGTAAAGAACAGTCGGAATGCTCGGGTAAATAAGTATTGCAAAGTATTTGTTATGGAAAGTTGGAGCTTTTTTTGGCTGCTACGGTCTGTACTAACAATAAGTGAAACTGAAACTGGAATTATTTTAAGGTTGTTATAAGCGAGAGCTGCTTTCTCATCCATCTCACATTAAAATTATCAATCGCAGAAAATTTAGAATTTTTTTTGACATTCGTTGTTTAAGCCATAAACAAATCTATGATGTTTAATTAGTGCACGAAGAAAAATGTTTGATTGAATTAAAGAATTCTAATGATCCAGAATTTTGGTTTTTATTAGAATTGTAGTAGATTTAATCAGAATTTTCTGGATTGTTCATTTTCCATTAAAATTTTAGTTAGTTTAACTAAATATTTTTCTTTTTGTGAGTGTAAACAGTATAGAGAAGATTTTCGTGAAAAAGTATTATTTGTAACAAATAAATATTAACCAATAATTTATTAATAATGAATACAATTAATGATGTATTTTTTAAATTAGTTATTATAAACAAAGAAGTATAACAATCCACATATATTGTATGAAGAATTATACTCTTATTTTATTACATAAAAAAGTACGCTTTTAAAAATTTGGATAATATACTAATACATACTAATTTAATACTTTTAAGATTATCATGGCACTAATTACACTTCATAGTTTTCGATCCATTGATTGCACTAGGTTTCGCTGATAACGAAGGTTTCAATTATCCTTGAAGAATGATTAAAAAATTTTTTTCAATTAGAAGATAATATATTTTAATTATTACATCTTTTTAGATAGAATAATTTTGAGAAATATACATCTATTTGTTATTAAAAATAAATTACTAATTAATGTTTATTCTGTTTAAAAATAAAGTTTTTTTAATCTTTCCTCTTACAAATATTTTTTACACTCATTATAATTGTGCATATAAGACACTTGTATGTCGGAAAGTTATATTTCTAATACTCAACAACGAGATTGACGATTACCTTTGATGAACCATGTTGTACTTCCTTCGCCGGTGATATTCAAGCGATCATCGGCGACCTTGTAGCGATTAAGAGATTGCGGCTAACATTCCGTGAATAATCGGCGGCGTGGCGACTCCGCTGTTGTGCATTTAGCAACGATACATCATCATCGGCCGACTATCGGCCGAAATTATGGCCGCCATTAATTTGCGACTCACGACTTTGTATCGCGCGCGTAGGGGTAAGGCCCTAGGGAGGAACGTAGCCGCGAACGAGTCGACGATGATTTTTTTCTGCCGATCTGTAATTTGTTCTGTCATGAATCGTCGGCGGTGGCGATGCCCAGCGCGGTCGTGGGAGATCCCGCGGAAGACCGATTGCTTTCGAAACAAAGCCTGCTCTTACCTGTCTTCGGTGTACGTCCGACGAATGGGGCGCGCGAGTAAAACAGGCATTACGCCTCCATCCAGTGTGCTCCGCGGAATTGAATCCGTGGAGAGCCAACCGCACCGCTCTTCGCCTCGCCTCGCCTCGCCTCGCCTCGCCGCGCCACACCGCGTCGCGGGGGTAAAAATAATGAATGCTGCAGTCTCTCCCTTCGGTAGAATAACCGGCGGTAATTGCCCTTAGACATAAGACGACTCCGTCGGCGGCAAATCAACGGACCACATAAATGAAGGAGTCGCGTTTTCTCTTACTAAAATCGAATTATCCCGACGGTGATCGCGCATCTTCCTTCCTCTCGTCTACAATCTCGCAGAAATTCCCATAGAAATCGAAGCGCGTGGAGTAAGTAATTCTCTGATTCTCAGCGTCGCGACGGTAAAAGCGCGTTTTCGAGATCTAACTTTCGCGACCGGCGAAATTAAAAACAGATCGTATCTCTCTCGCTGTGCACGCACGCACGCACGAGCGGGAGCGGCGTGCGTGACTTTTAAAACGAGCCGTTTATCCCCGCGAAATCGCTTCGGTAACGAGTAACATTCTCGGGATGCTCTCTCGCGACGAGCCGCTCTTATTTCGCCGGCCGGTCGGGCTAATTCGTTTAATTACACCGGCGTAAATCAGCCACTCTCTCGCTCGTAATCGGCCGCGGCCATCAGATTCTCGAATTATTCGCGAGCCAGCCGGGCTGTCGATTCACCTTCTCTCCTCCGATACGAAAGTGAAATGGACTTTCGCGGTGTTGTACGGTCGATAGGACGAGAGGGAAGGGAAAGGATTATTAATGACGTATCTCAGGATCAGGATCGAAAGATCCAATTTTCTGATCGCCTCGGCGATCCCGTCCTTGGAAGTCGACCGAGCGGCCGCGTGAAATAATTGAAACGATTTATTCCACGATTCGCGTAAAGCGCGTTCTAATCTCGGGACGATCTCGGGCGATCTGTTCCGCGGTGATTTTCCATTTGCTCGTCGTTCACTGAATTTGCATAATTGCTTTCTGATGATACAAATAATCGTCGCTCTATCGCAGATGGAAGGCTCGCGGAAACGCTTCCTTCAAGAAGGAACGGCCTTCTCGATCAATTATCGATTATTACGGTCGTGCGATGGATTCCTCCTGCGAAACGTCACGGGGAATTACTATCGCGGCGTGTATTTGTCATTATGTTCATCCGTCGCTGAACCCGTCATCGCACCGCTATTCATTACGGTAATTTGAATTTGTAAACGCGCGCCAGCGGTTTCTGTCGCTAATACTAAGCATAATTTCACGGTCTCCAACATGGCGCATTGCTATTCATCGTCATCGCTGCACCTATTTGCCGCTTGATGATATTGCGCGTGTCTCTGTCGCGATTTCGAACCAATTAAAATGCATATCACGAACAGATGCGAGACACATGGAAAAAAAACAAATTCTACTTTAAGCGTTAACAGATAAAATTTAAATCAATTTCTTAATAATTTTTTTGTTATTTTTAACTTCCAAGTATGTCCAAATGTATTATTTTAATTTAAATATATGGTTAAAAAATATCTACATTTAATTATTTCTGTGGTTGAATTGCTTAGTTTCGTAGTAAACAGCGTTTATATTAATATCTACTCTTAGCAAATAATAAATAAATACATTTTCTCAAGTTAAATTGTTTATAATTTTCTTTAGATAAATAAAATTATGACATTTTAAGTAGGCGATGTATACACTGACAACTGTGAGAAAAAATAAATTTTAATATTTGAATAGTGTTGTTTAGGATTTCAATTTCTAACATATCGTAAAATAAGATTGAATAATTTTAATCAATAAAATAAATTTTTATATAATGTTAAATTCATAATGTCAAATTATACCTAATTTCAGTTATTTTTAATCAGCCGTATTCTAAAATAAAATATACTAAATTTTAATAAATCATTTCAATAGTGCTAATTAAATAAATCTAAAGATATATTTATTTACTAAATATTTACTTACCGTAAATAAATATTGATTCAATAAAAATGTTAATTAAATCAAATTAATGATTCTTGTATCAAATAAATATAAATATAATTATGAATTTAACATTGTATAAAAATTTATTTTATTGGTTAAAATTATTCATTCTTATCTTACGATATGTTAGAAATTGAAATCCTAAATAATGTTGTATGACATGTTTTATCAAGAATTCTCATTGTTAGCGAATCGTCATTAATTAACTGCAAAATCACTAATGAAACCTTGCTGAATATTCCTTCTTTAAAATATATAACGGTAAAAATCTGTTCCATTAGCTGTTAATTTTTTCAGTAACTACGTTCAATTGTATTCTAAATATTGCGACGCGAGGCGCGGCATATCGCCGACCTACTAATGATTGCGATGACGATGATCGACGATGATCGAGGCGATGATGAAGCGGGTGACCCTCTTTCTGCCGGCAATGTATATACCGAGCTAAATGCAAGTTAATCGGCTGACCCCAATTAAACGATAGCCATCGAGTAGGCCGGGCGAGACAACAACAGCTGCGTTACCGATAAATGTTAATGAACCGTGCTATCGTAATAATAGCGTCGTTATTAGTGAGCGAGCCCTCATTAATTAAGGAAACCTTTGTTCCTCCACCCACGACTCCGCGATTTTTGCACGTCAGCCGTTTCCGTTTAGAGGAGCCTCCCATTGTCTATGTTCATAATTTGAATGACTAATTTCCTTAAAGGATGTAAGAATTAATAGAAGACGATAATGAATATTTGCATATTTTCAGATTTACGTTTGTATATTAAATGTGGATTGATTCTTATCTCATGTTTATATTAGCAAAATGAGACTTTTAAGTTCTTCTCTTCGAAGTTCTTCTTTTTAATAATAAACATATCATTATTTGAATTATTTTTCATCAAATTTATTAAGATATTAAAGTGTATTGTGAAAAAAATACATCTTTCTAGTTTCTTCGCGCGTCTTCTAATTTTTTAATTGAAACAAATATATAGAGCAATAGACTTATTTTTTATGCATCCGCATTACTTTTGACGTAAAGTTTTGTCTTTATCCTAATTAATTAAAATTGCAAAATTACACACACACACACACACACACACACACACGCAGAAAGAAAATATCATTACCTTTAAGTTAACTCGCCAAATCATGTCATCTTACTGTGCGTCGGAATACAATCTCATCAATTCCTATTAATCGGGAGGATCCGGGGTTGGAAATTGAAGCCCCGGGTACGTATCCCGAGTGTATCATGAGCAATCACATATGCACAATGTTTTAACGAAACAAATTGCGATGCGAGGGGATCCGTCTCGCTGCGACTACATCATCGCTGCGAGAGAGCTCGCCGGCAATCACGATCCAGCATCATCGGTCAGATCCGTTTGTTCATCTCGCCCTACGTCAAGCGTACACAACACACGCGTACACACACGCAGTCTGATTATCCTTTCCGTCCTTTTGTTCCTTTTGCTCCGATGCTGCCGCCGCCGTTGCTGCTGCTGTTACCGCTGTCGGCCCTGCCTACACTCGATATTAATACCGATACGCGTGTACGGATTTGCATGCTCGCGGGCTTTGCTCCGCGAGCGTGCACACATCGCGACGCGGCTGGGTGCATTCGGTTGTAGCTAGCGGATTCATGGGGGAGGTCATGGGAATTGTGACCCTCCTTCTCTTGGAGTCTCCTTTTTTTCAAAATATTTTTTGAAAATTACAAAATGTTACATGTATTTTTAATATTTCTGAAATGCTTAATCAATTTTGATCCCATCTACAGATATAAAAATATATATAGATTTTTTTAAAAATAAATATATAGATTTTATTATATTCTTTTTTTTATATTTTGATATAATTTTAAATAAAACGTTTTATATTCTCTAAATTTGAATCATTATAGATAATTACTGACTAATTATCCAGTGGTTTAATACTTGATAAACTCTTTCAATTTCTAAATTCGCCAATGAGATGTATTTGCACATATACATGTACGTTTAATCTGTAGCTCGTGTACGTTTTACGTAATGCTCGTCCGGTGTCAACTGTGCCTCGCGATAACGACGGAAGGAACGAAGAAGTCGATGGGCAATGTATATTAAGAGAAAGACATGCGAGCGAGGCAGAAGGAGAAACGCCGAGCATGAATCCCGTACCGCGATGTTTTATCTCACGAGGAAGTCGTCGTTTAGGTCTCGCGAGAAGATGTATGCGTGCACGTCGCGTTTAGGCTTTAAGGATATGTACATGGTGATGTCTCGCGTATCGTAGATTATGACCGTCACGCGATCCTGACGTTTCGCCGCGACTTTGCTCCGCGCACGGAAAATCTGAACGAACGCGCTGCACGCCACCCTTCGACGAAGAGACGTTATCCTTTTAGATACACTTATGCTTGTGGGATATGTCTCGTAAATTTTCAAGCTGAAATTGATCAAAACGATATTGTCAAGTTCTTATAAAGTATCTCATTTTCACCGAATACGTGAGGTACCATTTTTATTTAAATGCACTGAGAAAAATGTTTGGTTAAAAATGGACAAATCAGAAAAAAATTCTGATTATATCAATCAAAATCAAAAATTTGATTTATCTCAATTAAAATTCTAGTAAATTTAACCAGGAAATTTTGATTCTATTTTCAGTGAAAATTTCTATCAATCTGATTAAACTTTTTTTAGTATAGGTATCTATATCCAATCTTTATTATTTTTAAACAATGAGATTCTTATTGTTTATTATTTTTCCTGTACTCAGAGAAAAACAGTATAATGGTAGCAACTATAAAGGCGAAAACAAGTTTTATATGTAGAATTAATTTAATTATAATTGAGAATGAACAGATGCAGATACATATAAAATATTATATATAATTGTCATCTTTATAGTTGCTATCGCTGTGTCTTTTTCTCTGAATATAGGATACATTAATAGCACATATTTTAAAATCTTGCATTTTTATGTCTTATAGCAGCAAAAATGTTAAAATAACTTTGAAGTTTAAGTATAATATTTTTTTAAAAATTTGATTACTATTATTATTACATTCTTTTATGTATCTTGAATAGAAATGTCTGATTATTCTTTTGCTACTAAAATTATGTAGCGTTTTATGGTTAATGTAAATTCATGATGGGTTGCATCTCTCCACAATGTGGGGAAGCTGCATCTGGGATTAATGATACCGTCAAAGACGAATGCGGGATTTCTATGGTTGAAATATACTTTGTATATACACTCTGTCGTTTACCGTGCGACACGTATAAATTTTTAACGCGCGGAATTGCCTTCGCAAGTGAGTCCCAGATGCTGTTAAGTGTATGATAATTTTGCATTATGATTTCTTGATAACAGTCATTTCCACGGACACGGAGAATTGAAAATTTTTTTTACAAAATTTAAATCTAACATTTTGTTCTCTGATTAATTATATGCCTGATTTTATTTGAAATGGAAAATGCACATAGTAATTGTTTACGCTTATAGGAATTTGTGACGTAATTAATACGACAGATTTGAAAATGACATTAGAACCGATAAGTATAAAGTCAATTTTTATGCGTTATTAAATAACAAAGATTAAATAACATTTTCTTATTTTTAACTTCCATGTATGTCAATATGTAAATTAATCTATTTTTGTTAATTTCAAAATAAATAACGTCCACAAGTGCATATTAACGTGTGCACTTTGTAACTAATAAACTAAATAATAATAAAAATAAATTAAATGGATAAATAAAAGTAAATTAAATAATAAATTCAAATTTAATATATTTTGTTTTTAAATTAACGACACATTGAGGAGTAATTAGTGATCTATAACAATTATTAAAAAAAAATCGAAATTGAATATAATTTGATATAATAAATTTAAGTGTTCTATTGCAATTATTTCTATTTTATATAACGGAGACACATGATTGAATGAGGTATTTTGAGTTTAATTTGTAACGACGGATAAGACGTTGCATTCTTTATTAATGATAGTATTAATCAAAATCAGTTGGAGGGGGGAACTACTCAGATACACAATGCGTAGTATCAATCTCCTTGAATTAATGGCATTAGCAATCGACTGATGGGTGTTCCAAAAACAATGAACACTCATATACTTGCATCAAGCAATGATCTCGCGCGACATTTAACAGCGTGGCAGTTGTACACAGTAAAAAAAAACGAATGAAAGAAAGAAACGAACGGAGACATGAAAAGGACGAGGCGCCTCTCGTAGATCTTAATGGCGTTTCTTGGTGTGTTAGTGACGTAAATCAATCACGAAGAAAGAAGGAAGAGTTGGAGTTCTCGGTAATAATACTATACGAAGAGATACTGCGCAGCTTGAAGAGAAGCTTTCCTTTTCAAACGTTGTATAATATGCGGCAAGCAGCAAATTTACATTTTATTACGATCTCTGCCATTTCTTCGTCATTTTTTCCAAAGGATATTTTTTCATCGGCAATTTTATTATAATTTCTTGTAATCTACTCAGCGTACAGCCAACAGCGATTCCAGACGTTTTCATTTTAAGATTCACGGAGAATAATTCACCGACTGTTTAAGGATTCGCCGCTTCATTGCGAATCGTTAGTATGGTATTCGGTATGCGTTTTCCATCTTGCGCTGCATGCTAGAAGTCAGAATGCAAACATAATATATTCGCCAGATAATATTTGCTTAATTAGCTCAAGGGAATGCTTAAAGTTTATCTGGATGGTCCTTGCGAAGACATTTATTTGGAGAAGACATAAGATCGTTTACATCCCGTAGAAGATACATAAAAAATAACATGTCACTATTACGCATTGTTTATTGGAATAAGTAACTTATTATTTGTATTGTAACACATCGAATCATTACTTTTATCTATTACTTTAACTCGTTATAAATAATGAGATATGTTTCTCAATAAACAACGCATGATGACAAGGTATTATTAAAAATAACTTTTTCCCAAAGTTTTTTTAATTAATTATAAAACATCGTTATTATCAAATCGTTATCATAAAACAATAAAAATAACAATAAAAGTAAAGGCGTTACTTATTTTTCATCAGTGTAAAAAAATATACGTCCATATATATTCCATTAAAAATAATGGTTGGTACATAATTACGAGTAACATAAATATAACATTAGTAATAAATATTTTATTATTTTTCAATTTTTTTTTCATATTATGTATGAAAAAAATCCATTGAGCATTTTAATATTAACAGACCATATTTTGGATCTTCCTTTTCGCAAAGATGAACAATCATGATTTGGATTCTTTACTCCATAAAGATGCAGCATATTTATCATCTCCAAGACAGTCATCACCTGAAGTATCTGATAATATTAAATCTTGCGACGAAGACATACATTCTTTACACAGTAATAATTTAAAATATATTATGAGTTATTATTCTTGTGTTAAGTAAAATGTTAGGAAGATATGAATAAAATTAGAAAAAAGGATATACTGCTAATAGCTTTGAATTCACTGTTTATAATTAAATTACACCCAATTTGAGTTATTTTTAATTTAAATTATTTTTCTAAAGATCGACACTACTCAATTCAATATATCGTTAATATATATATATTTAACTAAAACGATAGAATTAAATATTTCATCTCGAGAAAATGCATTAAATTTGATTCAAATTTAATTTACTATTTACTAAATGCGTTCATTATAAAATATAGACGTTGTTTACTTTAATTAACTATAGAAATGGATTGATTTACATTTTGACACAAGTAGAAGTTTAAAACAAAATTTAACTTAGAGATTGGGTTATCATTGCTTTTTGGATATCTAACAGTGCAGAAGAGATCTTCAGATTTTGCGACAATTTTCGCAATTTTTCGGATCAGATCTGTTTTCTTCAATTTGGAAGCGACCGAGGAAGACCGTCACGCTCGCACGCACCGATCGGCCACGCTTGACGATATCAGGAGACTAACGATCCTGTCTCGGTGTGTTTACACCTGGCACCTGGCGCAGTTCGCGCAATCTAATTCCCAGATCACTATTCTGCTTGCCCTTCTAAAGCAAGTTCGCGCAACGGTGCTCGTCCCTTATAGCTATCTTCATCGCGCGGGCAAGCCGAATCCATGAAAATGCGTTGGAATCTGAAGATCGAACACGTGGTCGCCGAAGCTGACCTTGTTGAGCCTCTCTCTTTCTCTCTTTCGTTCCCGATCTTTCCGCAGAGGTAGGTCCCGGTAGAGGCGTGGCGCGCTTAGAATCGTCATCGTGTTACACGATCGAGGTTATAAAAATTCTAATGGTTGATAATGGCACGCCCGGCATATGGAATTTCTTTTCTGAATTTCATAGATCTTTCTAGGAACGATGCTATCCAAATATCGGGATCGTGTTCTATTGCGACATAGTTCACGTTGTAACGCAACTTTGTGTTTGTGACGTTAAAGCTGATGTTCACTTAAGACAGTCTTAAAATAAGAATGGACTATGAATACGGGTTCAAGGGTTTAATTCGAGTCTCTGAAGTATTACTTGAACAATTTTAGCAAAAATAGAAATTAAACCGTAAAAAGAGAGTGGATGGAAGAGTAAATGAAGCTTCTAGAAAGCAAAAAGCTTTTCTTTTGTTATCTTAATTTTTACCTCCTAGAAACTTCCTTTACACTTCTGTCATTCTCCTCTTGGATATCGTTCAAATCTTTATTTTTCAGGGAAATTTTAAAAGCAAGTTCTCTAGTATCTATAATCGAAGGAAAAGATTCACAACAATGTTTACAAATAACTATGTCATTTCTAAAATACAGCTTGATAGTATTAATTAATACGACTTGGATGATATTTATTTTTAATTTCTATGTTAAGTAGGATTAGAAAATTTAAGAATTTTATATAAATATCTTTGATCTTTTTGAATATAAGTCAAGATTATACATACATATATTATAATTTATGGAATATATTGCAGAAATTAAGAAAATAGATAACATAAAATAGTGTACTAAAAATACATTGAAAAAAAATTAAATTTTACTAAATATTTGTTTGAATATCTCTAAATATTTATTAAATGTAAACATATACATATATTTATTTGTTACAAAAACCATTAATTTGATTTAACTATTATTTTTTTCATTGTAAGTAGATGTTAAGTACTAATATTAAGATGTCAGTACTAACATTTATTTAAAGAAATATTATTAAGATTTAATAATTTTTTTTCAATGTAGCGTGTAGTGCATAGTCCACGTGTAGGTCGTCGCGAAACATGGGTCTTTCGGGTTTACCCGTATTCCTCTACCGTTACAACACATAAATCTTCGCGGACGCATTACGGGATTAGAGTTTAGTAAATTCGCACGAATATCCGACAACGACGGCGACGAATCGTCACGAACTACACCTCGACCCTCGCAGGTAAGCGATGGTGGCCGTGTCGCCGTAGTCGTCGTCATTCGTTCGCTATGTGATACGTCGGCTTTATAAACCTGGTAGAGATAACAGGCTGGTACCGCTACTACGCAGATGTGGGCGCCACTATTACTGCCACTATTAACCATTTAACCTGTTCCCTTCGATCGGATTCACGCAATTTATAGAACTCTATTCAAGAAACATACAAAGGTAAAAAAAAAGTCAAATGTTATTGATTAATAAAATTATTTTCAATTAAAATAATGCTGTTGATATATGTAATTTAAAAAGAGTCAGATTTTTAAATGCAATGAAGTTTAATCTTTGCGGTAAATATAAATCAGATGACTACGTTCAATTATGATCATGGCTGAACCTATTATTATTATATATATTATTTGTATCGCAAGATTGGCTGATCGCGTCGTCGTCAACTTGTCAAGTTTCATGAAATGGAGCACTCCGTTTCTTGTTGCTTCTAAGACATACTCGTCTCCGCCTATCTGTCTACCGCCCCGCTATGCTTAACGGTTAGCCGGAACACGGAAGCTAAGATTTTACGGTTCAATGGAATGTAATCTAGAACGAAGCGTGTCATGCGATCGCGACGTTGCTCTACTGAAATCAAACTGTCTGCGTTGTGTTCGGGGTTGAACAGTCGTAGTCAGTTCTAGTTAACGCGTGAACAGTTAGTAGACGTAGCTTCAACGTATAACATAAGTAAGGGACGTAAGTAGGTTGATAGAGATGTTTACTGCGCATTTTACAAGAACAGTTCTGCGATGCCATCGAACGTTAGACATGGTGGAACAGACGCGTGAGAAACAAGACCGATCCACGTAGCTGTTTTTTCTCTGGCACGATAAGAGCATGGAATTATTAAAATCCGCATAAAATGCAAAATAGGAGCGGTCGAAATTCCTAAATGATATAAAGTATACATTTGCAATATTTGCTGTCGCTACTTCATCTCTATTGATCTCTCTATCGGCGTTAATTAATTCTTTTCGGGACAACATGAGAAAGATCCATAAAATTCTACGAAACTTTGTGTGAAATACTACGTTTTATGAATATTCTTTTATAGTCTTTTTTAAGGATACGGCGGTTTTGTAATAAAATATCTGCGTTCAACGCTGTTTTTAAACATTCCGCAGATAATAGGAGAAACTCGTCAGGTTGTGAATTAGGATTCGGTCTATTATCGGTTTTATTTCCTCGGACAATAGGCGACTCCAAATTTTTTTTATATAATACACACTTTTCATGGAAGAAAAGGGAGACCGACCACCTTTCGTTTTCTTTCACTTTGACGAGCGTTGAAAAACTTATTGACGCCAATGCCGTCGGCCAGGTCATCGTCTGGACCAATCCGGCGACGGTGGTGCCGGGGCTGAAACTCATTTCGAAAATTCCTGAGGGAGAGGTATGTAATTATCTAGGAATAATAGCTACCCTAAGCGGTCCGGGTAACTTTTGTCCGCACTTGAACGCGCGCTTCGGTTCTGACCGAGAATTTTAACCGAAACGCTGGTGGATTTATTGTTCGTGCCGAACAATAAATTAGCGGCGACGTATAAATTATTGTACTATTTCTTTTCCGGCGCATACGGAGCTCTTCTCGTGTTGTTGCTGGTTGGTCGTTACTCAAATTCGAGATCGAACACGAAAATAGCGCGATTGCACGCGGTAGTTCATGATTTTTTTTTATATTTTTGAAAGCACACCTTCGTGTACTTTGAGTCGCTTTGGTTTTATTTTAATTTCGAATTTATTAATTAAGTTATATGGAATAGAAGGCGTAGTTGAAGACAATGGAAAGAGTCGAGGATAAATTATAGGTTGGAGAACATAGTGCGAGATTTCGCCGGCGATACTGCGTTATTAATTGTTCGGTTAATTTCTCATTGGTAGTGAACCTGGTATTACAGCATTATTTTTCATAATCGCTGAAGACATGCTTTGTTTTGCGTGAATATATATATATAAATAGATATATGGGGGATTGTTTCGCGGCTTTATGTCATAATCAGGAACTAATTTTCTCTCTTGGAGCAAAATTAAATCAATGATCTTGTATGAAATTGCAACTTTATTCTGATGGAAGAATGTACAAATTTTTACGAAGTATTGAAGAAAAAAAATTGGTTGAATTAATCTGAATTACATATAATAATCAGATTTGTTTGAAATATGAACGATTAATTTTGATTAAAATAATTAGACAATTTTAGGACAGGACATTTTTATTTGTTCAAAAATAAAAAATTAAAAATTTCTGATTCAATCTATTATAATTCTAATTGAGATATAACAGTTTGATTGATACAATCAGAATATTCTAGTTCATGTATTTTCAATCAGAAATTTTTGTCAAAAATTGTATTCATAATAACCAGACACTTCAATATTATCACAATATATACATTAAACAAACTTATAACCGGTGTATTTCAATTGCGCATGAAAATTTAATTATGATAATCAAAAATTCCGTTTATTTTTACTAAAATTTGCTTAATCGAATCTTATTAATTGTATTATAATTATTTTTTATACAGCGATAAAAGAAATAGAAATAAGGAGAAAATCTAAAGATACTTAAGCGAAAAATGTTGCTCCACTAACAATAAGTGGCACGAAATATAAGCATTTCTGAGTAAAAAAAATTAATATTACCTATACAACCTCGTAATTCATTCGTTGCGTTCTTAAGGCGTCATTGCGGAGATCAGATTTCGAAGTTATAAACGGCAACGCTCACCGTGCGAATTTCTCGCCTTGCGAAGACAGACGCAGGGCCCTCACGGCCCTTAAACGGGTCGGACGTAAACAGCACCTCTCTCTGGAACTCAGATCTTGGACCCACGATTAGACGATTTATCGCAAGCAGAGAGTGCGCGCACGAGAGAGATTGCCGAGGAATGAATTATGATTACCTCTTTTTCGGATGGCCCCGGCGGGATTTCGTTAAGTGGAATCTAACGAAACGAATGCATAGAATGTAAGATTATTACATTGGTTATCGTTCATTTTTTTTTCTCTTTTTCTTTACTTTTTTCTCCTTCCGCGGAGTATCATCGACGCATATATGCTGATTAGGTCATCGAGATCTCGTTCAATCATCTCATCGATGGAGGTAAAAAAAACATAAGGACGATATGCCATAAATCCTCTTATCTTTCCATTATCTCCGCTCGTCTCGTTCGTTTGTGATTCGACTCGGCGTAATTTCACGATCGTCTTCGAAATAGCCGGCGATGTAAATGGCTACGAAAAATTCGAGCGGGACATCTCTTTCGAAATTTCTTGCCTAAGGAGATTGATCGATCGCTGGTCGTTTCTTCCAGGCCTCTCCTTTCGCTGTAGACATCCTGTTGTCGTATTGCTCTCGCTCGTTTGCGATGTCAGGACGAGTGCAAAATAGACGCGAGGATAAGACGATCCATTTCTCTCAGGTGGGACGAGGTGTTAGCCGGCCGCAATTATCAGTAATGATAGTCTCGACGGGGTTCGCAATGTTCTAGCAACGACAGTTATTTGCTGGTCATATCGATGGCCGGTCGCGCATGAACGAATGTACGTGATTCTACAGGATCATTGAATAGCTGGAGGATCTTGGAATTCCGTTACCTTTATGTAGTTATCGGATGTAATGGCTGCTGTTCAGAATCTTTCAAATTGTTCATTTGCTACAACAATGACAGCTCATAATTTATTATTTTTTTAATTGCTCGTGTGTGCAACAAAAGCACAGGAATATAAAGAAAAAACATACTTTAAAAAAGTTTATATTTTTATACCTTTACTAAATTATTACATCGATATTGAATTTTGAAATTAATATTACATAATTTCAAATATTTTACAACAACAATAATTTAAAATATTTTAACTTATTTTTTTTGAAAACTTTTTCCATTTTTCTTGAGTTATGTCGCTGTAATAAATGTTGTAATAAATATTGATACAAATGTAAGAAAATTTTAAGTTAGATAAAAAAATCTGTTAATTTATATTATATTCAAATTCGCATGACAGGTTTCTTCGACTCTTTTAAAAAGAATGTTCTATGATAAGGCATATTTTTATATCCGTTTCTTTTTTATCCTCGCGCGATTTGTCTTCTATTTGATGGTCCAGCTTTTCTCTTGATTTTGTTTGGCTGCTGTTTTTTTGCTTCTCCTTTAGGCTTCGTCTCTGGACCAGATGCTGCACGAAATCGCTTCGTGTCCGTGAGAGGTCCCATTTTAGTGCCCAAACGAGTTTTAAATTGCTCCGTCGAAGATATTTGAATGCGAAAACACGCAACGATGCAAAATGGACTGCCTAAATACACCTGTTCGCCCAGTTCCCCGATTCTAAGTTTTCTGCTGCGTCCTTGAAGTCTGATACATTGTATCAGATTGTTATCGCTACGCCATTAATCTCTGGGGACCATTTATCATAAAAAAATGAGAAATATCTGCATCTTCTTAAGTAAAATATCGTAGATAATAAAAATGGTAGATTAAAAGTTAAATATGCTTTTTATGGATGAATTAATCCACAATTTTAATGAGACCAGTATTTAATTTATATTTGCATATTTATTTTAATCAATAAAGGCGAAATATCTTGAATATAAAAGTTGCATAATATCAAATATACAATTGCATAACGAATAAGAATTTATATAAATTGTAAACGAAGAATAATTGCATGCGTATATTTAATTTTTTTATTTACGTGAAATTGTTAAACCATTTGCATAATACTAATACTGTTGGATAAATTAGATGCCGAGAAATAATTATGTAGGTATTTGGGAAATAGTTGATACTAAAATCGCATGATTTCTCGTCTCGGGTAAGGAAGAAGCTTATAAGAAGTTCCATGAAATCCACGGGAGATTCCACGGGATCATCTTCATAGAATACTTTCACAAGGCGAGACTTAGGTCAGAAATTATGCGACAGGTGGTCGAGTGCAATGCGTGCAACGTTACGCGCTGTCTTAATCTGAGTTATGGTCTTGCGTAAACCCGAACCCCAAGGTACCCGTCGGATGCCTCATCGACTAATTTTTACGACGGTGTTCTACCTTGCCCTCTCGCCTACACGTTAACTGTATCCGAAATTGGGTTTGGAAATAGCAACATTGATATTTTGCACTTATAATGTTCATTAATACATTCTTTCACGTTCAAATGCGTATACATATTTCGGAAAAATATGAAACATTTTTATAATTAACGACATATAAAACTATTCAACATTAATGTTTATGCTAAAAATTGTACAAACAAGCAGTGCAGTTCCAAATGATTAAAGTATTATACAGATACAATCTTTAAATCTGTATATAATAATAAAAAATTCTAAAATATAATATTTCTAAGTTTTATCGCGTTATTTTTTTATTATTTCACCGTTAATTTTATTTAAAATTTTCTAATTTGCCATACGGAAAAAATAATGTCTTTTAATTAATTATATTTATTTTTAAATTATTTTCAATTATTATTAATTATAGCAAGATATAGAACAGAATATAAAAAGCAACTATAAAACCATTATATTAGTACAATTTGTATTAGTTTAATATAGATCGATGTTTGTTGCGCGTACCCTTAATAGACCTATGGTTAATAGACTTATGCAAGAAGTGTTAAGAAGAAGTGCATTAAGCTTGCGTCTGATGATGAAGAAGTCCGGCATCCATTTCACATTCCGTGATTCTGGTCTCGCATATCATGTGGAAATAGTCCTTCTATGATCAGACCAATCGGACTGAGCGTGCCACCGTCTGAAAAAAGGATTCAATTTACCGGCTGTCCGGGTTGACGAGGATAAGCCGAGCGGAGGAGATCATGCGGTCTAAAGACGCGCGCTCGTATAGATTCGCTACTCCACGACGACTTCAGATCATCCTAGATAAGGGAGAGAGGAACTCCTCGGGATAATGTTAGGCTTTTCGTCTGCGGAAGCGGGGAATATATTCAAGCCGCTTTGTGTATGTCAGACACGGGTTGTCGGGTATAACATCACGAAACGGCCGATGTTCTCGACGAGTGCTTCGTGTTTTGTTGTTGGTAATTCATGTTCCACCATGAAGAATCGGACAGAGACGGTCACCGCGGTTTGTCTACTTATTTATTTATTCTGTTCGGGGGGGGTTGATATGAATCTTCTGTTGAAACTCGTGGACATATCAGAACTGCATCACGCCTGATATATATTTTACGGAGATGTAGAATCACGAGGAATTAGGCTTATTTTGCAGATATGATTAATTAAGTATTTATATTGTGCTATATGTAAGCTATTTATATTGTGTTGTTAACATTATGAAGTAATAATATTGAAATAATTGATAGTATATCATCAATGTAAACTTATAAGTATTTTGGTAGAGACTATAAATAATCTTATCTCTTATTCCAAAAATTATTTTAAATTTTATATTTTAAATTCTCAATTCATATACGAAGATATAAAAGTAAAGGTAAAAAAAGAATGCATTGCAGTGTTAGACGAGAATGTGAATAAATCTTAAACGGATTTATTTTTTCGACATATATTTCTTAAAATTATCTAACGTTCTAAAATTACCAAGCGCAATCATTATTGACTGTTTCTAGTTTTTAGATTAATATATTTCTTATGTATATATAAAAACATAGGATTCAGAAATTCCTAACTTTTGAATAATTATGTCCTTTATACTGATAAAATATTGGTTTTCCACTTTCTTTATTTTTATAACAATTTATTCGCTTGGTCCTTTTACTGAGTAAGACTCTTTTTATGTTGGAATTTCCAGTGTTACAAAATTAAAAAAATCGAATATAGTCTAAGGATAGGATTGTAGTAATTCAACCTGCACATTCAGACAGACCGAACGATCGTGTTAAGTTGCTATCGAGTAGCTCAATGCAGCAATCAAAGATACAAATTGTGCATCGGTGGGCACAGAAAGGGAATTCCCTTCGAAGAAGAAATAGTTTTTGTGCAATCGGCCCCACGATCGATTTTTCATCGACGGAGTGAAGCACTCGAGAACCACTTCTTATTCTCAAGTCCTTTGATCCTCGCTATCCACTACTAATGTGCCCAAAGGATGGCAGGCGGGAGAAGGCTTCAGCATTCTTGGTTTCGCGAAGTACTGCGCCAAATTAGCAGTCCCTTTGTGCTGCCATTCGCTCGCTGTCAGCCGATGAATTCAGTTTGCCTTGGCCGTCGCGCACACAGGTACACCTGCATGCGTATGTGCAGGGCTCTTTCCAAGGCGTGTATTTTCAATCGGGATCCGTTCGTCGTTCTTCCCGGAAGGCGTCCTCGGGTTGATGTTGGGCGAGCAGCCAGGAAGGGACGGAAAAATAAAGAGCATGCTGAAGAGCAAAGTAATTCGGGCCAATGTTCGCGACGTCAAAACCCCGACGGCACTCTACCTGGCGAAGCTGTCTCGACCTTTCTCGCGGATTGTTATTAACCTTTAACGGTCCGATTTTGTGCCGTCCGATTTTGCAGCACGGAGGTCGGCGCTTGAAATTAATCGCTGTTTGTCACGTAGCGGTAAAAACTGTAGCGACATTACTTGTCGCTGGATTTACTCGAGGCGAGGACTTGATTGAGGCAACACGGCGAGATTTTTTTTTTACGCATCCATAAATTTAGTCGACATAGTAATTTTTATGGATTTTTCTCCATTTAGGCGAACAGCTTTACGACGGCATGGTAATGATTGGAAATAAATTTGTCAGAATTGGGAATTATTGGCTTTCTATTAATAAATATAGAAGACTAGAAAGTGTAGGGATTAATAAGCGTGTACTTTTTAAATCTTAGGAGGAGAAATTTAAATTATTTCAATTCTCATGTCACTTTGTGACGTTTGAATAATTTGAAAAGTACATAGAAATATCGGGGATACGTTGTAGGGCTGAAAAAATCCGAAGCATCCATCCACAAATCTTCGCTGGTGACGGATAGCGCTTAGACGTTCTTCGCAACAAGATGTTTGCTAAGACTCGTACATTCCGGAATATCGGAATGTACGATCTATCCGCGCATAATGGCGTAGTCAAATGGGGCTCGATCTATATGGCTAGCCGAGAGTATCCATATTTGCGGCTTTTGTACGGTACTCGATTGATCACTCGATCACGCGTCCGATGCTGCGATTTATAGCCATCTATTCATCACCCATAGAGACCCGGCAAGGATCTTGAATGTATAGAAACTCCTAGCTTTAATACATCAGGCAGGAGCATTTTATCGCCTGGACTCAGAATTTAAAATTCGGAATTTAGAAGATCCTTATTCCAAAATCTCCATGGCTTATTTTCTCGCTCGATTTAAATTCAAATCGTGAAGTCTGCACCTGTCTTACTCTCATGATTGAATTAACTATCAATTTTTTAATGATTTTTGAGAAAATAAATTATTGAATTTTTTTTTTTATATTCTTAAAGCTCGATAATTTGCTTATAAAAATTAATTAAATTAAATTGCGTAAACGAGCGAGCGCTAATTTAACAGATTTAATTTTTATGTCTAGTACATAATCAACTATTCTAATAAACCGGCCTAAGGGCCGTAAATGAAGGGTATAAGGACGAGTGTATAAGTTGGAACGGCCGTGACTTTACGTGAAGGAACAAGCCTGTCTGTATGTTAATATCGGCTTTAATCACGCTATCGTGAGTGTAAATTACGTTCGTCCCAGATTTATTCCGACTAGCAGCACGATCGTTCAGTTTATGTCGCCCTTCGAGATTTCTCGTAATTTGTGCATGGTAGGAGCCGACTAGACGTCGTTCGATTAACTGCTAGCCGCGAGAATTCCGGACAATATTAGAAAAATATTCTTTTGCATTCTGACTTCTGTCGGCTGTTAAAATTAACTGTCGCGGCTGACTAACTCTAATTATCGGTTCTCTAATCAAAATTGACTCTATGCTCGAATTATCCTTCGCATTCGTGCAACAACATTATTCAGCGAGCAAATCCTTCCCCTTTCCTTTTTTTCTCCTGATAAATACGACACCAGCTATCGTTTCTATCGATAGGAAACGAGGATCGTTTAGCATTTATGTTATACGATTATCGAAGAAGAGAGATCTTAACGAATTCTCACTATTTCTTCGATTATAACGGCAATGCTCGATCGTTGAATTATCGTTATTACCGTGGCTCGAAAAATGTTTGCATGCTTAAAATGATAGCTCGATTTTTTTCCCGGCTGACTTTTTATTAAATTGCGCCACGTCGGAAAGATTTTTCGTGATAAACGCTCACATGTGCGTGTTTCATGGATTTAATTGGTAATATCGAGCTTCTTTACAACTCCTGCGATTATTACGCAGAGAAGAGAGAACTGATAACGCACCGGAGCCTGATAATTGCGGATATTGAGGATACCTCTATAGCACTTATCCCTCATACACGCGAACGGAACCGTTATCGGATTAGCAGCCCGGTTACGCCATTTTCCCATATCCTCCATTTATACGAGGTATAAATTCTCTATTCATGCACATCCTCTCTCTGTTTATACGACGTCAAGTGTTAAGTGCGCAACCAGCTCCGAAGTATGCAGAGTCGGCTGGTGATTATGTAATTGCGTAATTGTATAACGGTCGGGAAGCCACAAGAATTCTTCATCGCACATGCGCACGAATTTTAATTACGTTTTACAATAGATTACAACAGTTCTTCAGCTCTTTAGCCTGTAATAGAAAGATAAATAAATGAAAATGATAAGTAGATTTTTAATAACAAGATGATGTGCATATTTTTATGCTAATGATGATTTTGTTTTATTAATTATGTCTGCTGTACTATTAACAAAGCATGATTATCACTCTGCTTTGCTTTAACAATTAAATGCAATTTTGTTTGTATGCATATTATGTAAGGAGTTCGCACTATGCGCGATGTATAATAACGTTAGTTTATTAGGGAAATCTTACATCGTGTCAGAGTCAGGTGGACAATTGACACCAGTGATTTTTCTTCTCGTTGCATCTAATTAGATTAGAAGCTCACTGTGTGACTTGCCTCAAACTCGATCAGCACGACTGGTGTTAATTGCGTTAAAGAGTAGGTCTCTTGATCTTTATATTAGAATACCATTAGAATACTATATGTATCTTTTAATATATTCTATTACGAGTTCTGTGGAAATTTTGAAAACGAATTTATTATAGACTTGTGCAAGAATTACTATGAGATACATATATTGTGATATTAGAAAATGAATGTTTTATTGAAAAAAGTATATATAGGAATTCTAAGTAAAAATATTTTTGTTAATCACACGTGTATCTTTTAATCCGTTTTATCGTAGTTACATACATGTGAAATGTTGGAAGTAGATTTGTTAAGATTTAGACTTATGCGACGCAAAAATTACTTTAATAATTTTATTAATAGTTTTATTTTGAAAAACTATTTAGAATTTCTGAGTGAAATTATTTTAGTTAGATATTCACATTCGATTTTCTACGAAGTTGCATGACAATTTTTCGTATGAAACGGTCTTTTCGCACGTAACAACCTGATACTATCGTGCAAGCTAGTAATATCTATTCTTAGCATGGCTCATGAGTTTGTACGATATTTCGCACTTCACTCGTATTACGTTCGTGTGTCGTCTGCGACCTTTTTGATCATAGAGTGTATCCTATAATCTCCACGGGGGCGAGTAGTATCGCACGGTCCAGCAGCTTCGCACGCATTCGCTATGCTATGTTGTCGGACTTCATTAAGAGGATCGTATAGCATTCTGTCCGAAGAAGGTCGAAAAAGAGAACGACAATATGGGCACTCGCACGTTCGCACATACGAAACGTGCGAAGGCAGGAAAAGAGGCAGAGACCTGCAGGAAGTTTGCCGAGTGTTGTATATCTTGTCATCTAATATTTTAGCACGGGTATTACGCGCAATTCTACGTTAACCAGAGAACTGTATACCCTGCTTGAGTTATTATTACGTAAAAATTGTATTATTATGCGGGGTGTGTCAAAATATGCGGTTTTTTTTCAATTAAATGAATTAAATTAAATTTGTGTGCCTTTGACAACTGACGTTTCGTGCTGTAAAAATATAACAATAGACGAATGAATTATTTCATTGGAATCTGCGATGTTGCCTGTGTCTCTCTCTCTCATTGTTTATCGAGTGAGGATGTTATAAGAAACTTTTGGTGAATAATGTGCGCATTGTATATACGTACATATCTGTTGTTCCTGGATTCTGGGTGGTCGGAATACTTCGGCGAGCTAAAGAAAAATTCTCGCGGATGCGTTACAGGTCCTTCCGCGCGACGATCGAACGAAACAACGAAGCGGGGTTGAAGTATTTACGGTCTTGTTGAGACAATGCTCACGCACCCAACGCTGCTTCAATTCTCTTCTCGCTACTACGAAATGTACGACATATAGAGAAAAAATGGTCTCCAGCGTTTGCTTTTTGATCGCCATTTACGGAAATATATCGATTCTCAAATCTAAGTTGCCATCATATCACCAAAATTGCATTTTTACATTTTATTTACATATGAGCAGATTTTTATAAGAATTTAGTATATATATTTAATATATTCTACATAAATATTTATTTTATTACTAAATGTGTGTATATATATATATATATTTATATATAAATCACTAATTTGATTTAACTACAATACAATTTTTTAAAAATATATTTACAAATAAATATCTTAGCTATTTAAAGTAATATGTTTTAAGATTTAATAAATTTTTTTTCAGTATAAGAAACTCAAGCATGAGCGATACTGTAAAAAAAGTTAATATTCTAGCAATTAGCTTGAGTGTCCTACATAATTATTTTAATATATCCAAGAATTATTTTTAAGTCTACATTTAGTGTCACTTTTAAATATTTTAGCAAAATCATTCTTTCTCCATATAAATTTAATATTATATTGGATGATTAATAAAATAATTTTTTAATATTATAATTCAATACGACAAAAAGGAATGACAAAGTGGATGTTGCTGAATGATGTTTTATTATACAAAATACAGCGAATATGTTTGATATCCGTTTCCACGAGAAATGCCGTGGAAATGCTGGCAAACGCGGTAAGGTAAAGCCGTTGGCGTACAGAGCGCCTGGGGAAGAACCAGGAGGCCATTACCCAGTGTACCAACCATTCAACCGACCAAGCCCATTACCATTTATCCTGATAGCCGCGCGCCGGAATCGGAATTCGTACTTTTGCGGGCCGAGCGAATCGAGCAAATTTATAATAACAAGGAACTCCTTGTTGCGCAGCCCATAATCGGCGTCCTGGATTGTGGGGGACGCCAATCGTTCGTTGATAGGTTGGAGGTGAATCTCGGTGAAAGCTGGACGGACGAATAAGCCGGAAATATCTGTCCATCTTTTAATTATCACAATAGTTTGTGACTTATCAACGCACGCGGCGGCGACGACAAAACCGAAACTATCGAAATTAAACGTCATGATCCTGCTAAATGTGAAACTATAAATAATAAAATATAAGACTGAAATAATATTATGAGATAAATGAAATTTAGATCGATAAGAACAAAATTCTTATTTTTGATCAAAGATTTTTTCATACTTGATAATGTTTACTTCCAAATTTATTTTTCTGTTCTAAAAATTGCAGGAGCAATAAGAGCAATAATTCGGCACGGTAATTAGTGCACTGTTAATAAAATATATTAGTGTAATTACATTAAATACAAATATAAACTTTCAGGATTCGTCGTACGTTTCGGTTTTCTTCAGCTATGTCAAGTTCATATAATTATACATTTTATGTACAGTTTCGAATAGATGAAATCGGAATAGTACGACCAACCGTGACGATCGTCGAGCCTAATACTCCCATTTCCAGGGCAGGCTTCGAATGCGCGAGACGAACACGCCTAATCATTCCGTAAAATTGGTAAACGGTGCACCGTGATCTATGGTCGTGCGCGATAGCAGGATATGTCTGTCTAGAAAACACGATGGCGACCGAGGCGGATCGGTGCTAGACAATTAGCAATGGGATCCGCTGCTGATCGGCGGTTTCTTGCCGCGTTTCTTCTTTCTAGCGGGATTATTCGCCCTGCGATGAGGATAATCGCCATTCGCGGACGGTTCTTCCTCTCTGGGCCTCGTTCGTCCATTCGTTCGTTCATTCGTTCGTTCGAAAGCGAGCAATATTACTGCCAGACACGCCACGAGGGTAAGAAGAAAGAAGGAGAAGAAGAGAAGTACAGAGAGACGGAGAAAAAAAGGATCAGCGAAGAAAGCCGAAGAGCAGGATTTATTATGGGGATCGTATGTCCCGTAAGAGCAGCCGTGAAAGTGCACCGAGAGAGCCGCACCGCAACCTCGTCTTTACGATTCCACCGCACTCGACATTCTGGCTGCTTCGTGCATATGATTAGTTAGCGGTAGATCATAACCGCGTATGAATTATCGGCTAATCGCGCGCCACTGCCGGCGAATATATATCTCTCTCCTTCTCTTTCTCTCCCTTTAGCTATGGAACGACTCTCGCGAGAGAGGTTCTTCAGAGGTTCTGAACGAAACGATCGTGCTAAAGAACATGGTATCTTTCTCTCTCTCTCTCTCTCTCTCTCTTTTCTTACAAAGTTCGCGTTGCCGCAGTTATGAGATTACGACCTAGCCGTGAAATACGTTTAGTCTCTTCGATTCGCTTCTGCTCTCCGCGAGTTACCAATTCTATTCGCACGGGGATTCCGCGCGATCGTCAATCAATCGAACAGTTGGAATTATCATGGATAATAAAGGGTCTGGATAGGATAGAGCATTAATAAAAATGCTTTGGCAATAATAGGAAAAAAAGAATAGATTGTAAAAGATCCGAGATGTTTTCTTTTTAAATAGATGGCTTTCAGCAAAAAATTGACACGGCATCGTTAAGACTTTGTTCTTACGTAACTGTTGAGTTCAAACGTAATTTACTTCTGTATCATGAACGACACGCTTCTTGTAACTTTCGTACCTGTCGATACGCCTCTTCTTACTTTCACGTGACTATCGTCGCTCCATCAACGAGATTTCTGCGAGTGTATCCACGAGAAGCTTAATCGTGAAATTTGTGGAGTAAAAAGATGCCGCAGGATCAAGTGGAAATTTACGAGTGCCATAATTGTTCAGTTATAGCGTGCATCGCCGATTCACGTCAATGAATTGCGAATGTTCGACTATACATATATTTCTCAAGGTTTCCTCTTCAGATTCTCCATCTCTCTTCTTTCTTACTAGCATAGAGTGATATTTTTTTTTCACATATTTTTTTTCGTAAAAAGTCAACTCTATAATTAATTTGGAATATGCTACCTACACTCAGAAAATAATTTACTGTAATATATATTTTACTTAATACATATTTTTTTATAACTAACTAAATATATACTCTCTTATAGTGAATCAATATTTACTCGTTAAAAAAATGATAGTTTAATCAAATTAATGGTTTTTGTACCAAATATAAATATATGTTTATATAAATATATGTTTATATTTAGTAAATACTTAATTAGAATTAAAACTATGCAAACAAATATTTATTACAAATATTTTTATATATTATTTAATAATATAATTATTTGATGAAATACGATTATTACTGCGTGCATAGATATGCTTCTCTTCGCTTCTATTCGTCCAAATTTTATTATATTAGCGATGACTTGAAATATGCATTTGTGTTCTGCATTACTGATTGTATGATATTTTTCTGTTTTAGGTAAGTTTCATCAATCCTGTATTTCGGTGTATTCGCTTGGTTTAGTTGATATTATTTACAATGCGAGGTAAGGAAGTCACAAATGTATGATTTAAGTCACAGTGCAGTTGCAAAGATATGATAATAATTTTTTACATCGCGAGATTTATCGAATACGAGTAATATACGAGAAATCTTTTTATTTTATTTCGAGGATATTGCAAAAAGAAAACTTATATAACGCAATGGCTTTATTAATATAATTAGAATATATACAGACTTGAGCTTAACGAATTTTAGCGAATTTATAAATAGACTGTATTAGTGACACTCGGATATTAAAGATAAGAATGCAATCTCAATCTTTGTAAAATGCATCACGTGCGATTACATCAGAGAGATCATGAATTATGCATATCTCTGAAAATTATAATCATTTCTGCATTCATTATATGACATCTGTTTCAACCGCAGAAGAGATTGTCTATAATACATATGTTTGATCTTTGAGACATCATTGTGTGCAGCATTCCTTTCAGTTTAGCCACATGTTCTAATTTAAAGAAGTGATCTCGAGTATTGCGGTCGTCGATAGAAAATATTAACTATTTTCATTTATTTATTCGTTCATTCGCTTATCGATTATGCGATATATTTTCCGATATCTATTTCGTATTCATGCTACGGGTTACAGTCTGAAGTATGTGAAATGCGATATAGTTGAGGCATACTAATATTATCGCGTTTTTATTTTTAACTAATGTCCCTTGGGGGATAATTTGAAATAAAATAAATAGTGTCGACTATTCACATAGATTATTCGTAATAGATCAATTTTGTGTAATTTTAAAATACTCTGTGCTGGGAACAATAATCTGTCCATCACGAACACTTGCGAACCTAATCTAAATCTTACATTATATTTGAGTTGTAAATTTTCTTGATATTTTTAACTTTTTTTATATTTAACGATTCTCTCTATTTTCTTTTAATAAAAATAATTTCCGGTACAATAATAAAAGCTACGAAAACAAGTAGTCGACATATATGAAATTTCATCGTTTTATTATAATATTATCATTGCAATGTAAGAGTATATACGCGTGTTTTTATTGTCTCGCAATCGAAATGAAATTCAATATTGAGATCCAACCTAATGATAATTGGTGACTATAAGGAATGATCCCCCGGGTATGACTCCATTACAGAAATTAATCGCTCCGCCGAAGCGGACGGTGCAAATCGTTTCAGTAATCAGTAATCACGAAGATGTGGCCGGTGCTTGTCCTCTCTTTAGGCCTTCGTCCCTCCCTCTTTCTCTTTTTCTCTCTCACTCTTTCTGTCATTTTTCGTATACGAAAAAGAGCTGTTCTTCGCTCTCCCTTTCGTTATATTTCTTCAAGAATGTGCGTGTAGATCAAGTGTCTTCCAATCTTTTTGCATGCAAGATTTTCTTGCGGGTGGTCCATCAGAAATGCGTCTTGCCACGTCAGATTACGTGCAATGCAACGGCGCGATTTTTATTAATGATTTTTGTTCGTTGATTTTTTTATTCTTGCAAACCACACCTTCGTATTTGCCTAAATTAATTCTGTACAAATTAATTAATTGCAAATTAACTTTCTGATGTTCAATGAAGAGCGTCTAGTGTCTCATTTCAACTGACAGACTGCATTATTTACCTAATTTAAAGTTGCACGATTCTTGTTGATTAGTTTTTGTTAATATTGAAGAAATTTATTAAAGGTGTATATTTGGAATTTACTGAAAAATGCCGTCGTGCGTAAAATAATTTGTTGGAAAGCATTGTAGGTTTAGAGTTCTAGTTTTGTGTTTGTTTCGCATGCTCGTATTACAATTAACGGTGATATTTTAATGACACTTTAACGATGCTTTAACGCATCGTGTTTCCGATCATTTGGAAGGAGGTGAAAGAGGATATTTATTATTCACACTTTAATAATCGGCCTTCTAAAATGTCATGAGTGCAATTGTAAAACATAAAATTTGCATATCGTTTTATCGGCCAACATGCACGACCGATATTCATAGGTGAGAATTTTGCAGGTGGAATGGAGATTAATTATCTGGCTAATGAGTTGATAGTTTGTTACGAGGGGACGTAATCACGCGTTGCGACGTAAAATTAATTGAACGATGGCAAAAACGTGATCGAGCCAAAGCATGCCGAGACGGCAAAAGAGATGAATGAAGAGGATAGGAGGAGGAAAGGAAACTGGACGAGAAAAATGCGGAATGAGATTAATAAAAATTAGAGGAAGGACAGGACTTAAAGAAAAGGACAATTATATGTTAAATGCGAAGCTGCGAATTTAATTCAAAATCATATACTTCACAATTCTTTAACTTCCATCTTGTCTTTTATCCATCGACACAATTCATAATTTTCATTCGTACTGTATGTAATTATTCAACGATATGAAATTATAACATTTACAGACTCTTCTTATTTATAAAAATTTAAGTATTTTTTATAAATAATAAATTAAAGTTATTTGTTAATAATAAAAACGTCGATTATACATATATAGTTTGAATAAAACTGTTTTCGTACTTTGTATTTTTAGTAAGCCGTAACATGTCAAGAATTGTTTTCCGTTACTGTCTTTACGTGTGTCACATCTAATATCTAATGAAAGTAAACTTAATCGACCATATAAGTAATTAATTCATTTTATTTCTGCAATATACTTGATTCTCAGTCAAGGCCGCATACGAGATCCGCAAACGATAACGATTATTAGCACGCGAGATGAAGTTCCTCCGTCATCATACTTTTTGTTTCTGTCCTGTTTCTTTTTTATTCTTCACTCCGAAACGCGATCAACCTCGCTCTTCACAATCCAGCTCAATATACGCTAATTGGTGTGTTCGCCACGTCGCAATATTTTACTGTCCGCCATTTAATATCTCGTTTGCCGACCATTCAGCCAACGGCAGAACATCCGCATCATTCGCCTTAAAACCGTGCTTTTATGTATCGCACTTTCAGCAAGTACCACGAAAAATTACGTTAGAGTGACTTTGCCATGAATTTATTAATCTCTTTCTCTTTCTCAACCTACTTGTAACACTTTTAACTCTCTTGAAAACGAGGATAATCATCTTTACAAGTTTAACAAAATTTATGTCTTATATTTTTATGCTTTTCTTGTATTAATTACACTTTTAAAAGTATATAATAATTATAATTATATTTATTGCGAAAATATATGTTATTATTATGAATACAAATATGCAGTGAAATCTTAATATGTATAAACAAATTTTCTCAGCGAAGATTTGTCGAAATAATTTTCATTTTATCATCTTAAATACATACATAAATGTCTTATTCAATCCTTGATATTATTTTTATGATTGAATATTACGAATCGTCGATTATTTCTATTTTGCTCGCACACATCGATCTTTACTGTACATACGCGTACAACTTTCTCTTATTATTTAATTTATCACTAATTAAACGTTGTTCAAGCGGGAAATAGAAGGCACTGTCTGAAAACGGGTACATTTACCCACCGCACGGAGAGAAGAGCATTCTCCACGACTGCTGTGCTTCTCTCTGCATGTTCGTGTTAACCCTTTAATTGATCGCCCGAGGCTTCTCTCTCTCTACTAACCGCGAAAAATCTCGATCCATTCCTGTTTTCTTTTACGACGTTCGTAATTCCCGCATGGCTATTCTAAGTAAATTTTCATCCTTGAATTGCATTGACAAACGTCCCATTACAAATACAACAGTAACTTTTGATTAAATCAAATCTAATTTTTCTAATAATACATCTATAAAAAAGGATCTCCTTATTGTTATATAAAGGATTCAAATTTAAAATAAACGTTAAAATACAAGCTGTTATGTTCCTTAATGTCAGGTGTTTAGAAAAAAAATTTTATATATTCATTTTATATGTTATTATATATGTTCATTTTTATAAAAGTTATATACAATCGAATTAAATTAAATATATCGTTAGGGTGTTGTAGTGAGTTGTTCTTGTAGTGAGTTTAAGAGTTAAGTTTCTACGCCGAGTATTCGCAATTTTCTGATATCGAACGTCGCTTTATCCTCTCGTAGTTACGATACGGTCTACAGGATTTACGCGAAGAGCAGCAACGTTTGTTGTCCTCGCGTTTTTATTGCGCATTCGTAATCTTCAAGCGTCACTTTATCTTCTCCGTTCATGATACGCACCGTCAGTTTTTCTCGCATAGCTCAGCGAGACACGGCCGGTTTGAGGTTTACACGAGACATTTGCGATTTTCAAGCGAATCTTTCGCGTGCGAAAACAAAGATGTACTTCGCTTATAGAGCAACGTATGGATAAACTGTCCGACGCGTCGTTTCGACTGGAAGGAAGGAAGTTTCCGGTTGGCTAAGTATCAGTCGCTTAAAGTCTATCACCGGTTGTTGCGAAGTTGTGTTCTACGATTGACGGCGACGTGAAGTCGCTTAGCCAGAAGTATGTATAAAAGAGGCGAGAGCGAGGACGACAACAAGTCATCGCGAAGTGACAGGATCTGCTGGACCAGAAAATTCTTCACCAACGAGCACCGAAGAACGTGGAGTAGATAACTTCAATATGTTGCAAACATTTCGCTGAATCTTTCGTGCGAATGTTCTGCTCATAATCGCCGATCTCGACATGTCTACAAAGTCGAATTTTATTGTTCATGTTACTCGATAAAGTTTAAAATCTTCTAAAATTTTAAGAGTGACTCTCTCTGAAGAATGAAATCTCATTTTTAAAGATTGAGAGGTGAGCTACTCTTTTTCAAGACTGGCTTAATTTTCACTCTTTGAGATTCCACTCCAAAGAGGATACACATTGCTACTTTTTTTCCACAATGAATTAGATTTCATTTTTTTTTTAGGGAGAATAAAAAAATTGACGATTTGAAGTTAAGTCTTGAAAAGTGATTCACTCTAAAAGTTTTACAGAATAATAATTTTTTTTTTTTAGAAAACAGATCTGAAAACAATTTTGTTGGACCATCAAAATAATTATGTAGGAAATTCAAGCATAAGAAGCAATGCTGAAAAAAATTTTGATAACAAAATTATTTTTAGATATGTATCCAGCTAAATATTTAAATATTTTATCAAAACGTTCTTTCTGTAAAAGGATATTGCCTCTTTCTGACATTTCCAGCAGGAACGTTTTCCCTAACTGCAGAGTGTATGCTTTCTTGAATTATCCTTCACTTCTCCGTGGCCATGTACTTTATCGTTTGCGATCACGTCTCCTTATAGGAGGCCAAGCCGCAGAATTCGCGCGACCGATTCTCGCATACGAAATTACCGGCGTCTCGCGAGTTCTGCCTGCAGAAGAAGAGTTCCGCTTGTTCGAACGATTGCGGGGGAATCGTTCATGTTCGTTCGATTCAGACGGGAATAAAATTGTAAGAGAAGAGGCTGATTCTTCGGCGGCTGAGCGCGGGAAGGAAGAGAGTGCCTCTTCGCTTCCAGATCCCGCGTTCGCGAGATCCTTCCTTCGGCTTCTTCTTGCCGCTCCGGCCGCGGTGTTGCTCGCTCTTGCAGCGACAGGATAAGTAAGGGTAACTACGTCTCAATAGCCTCCATCGTGGTAAACCGAGGAGCGCGACCTAATATGGGATTGCTTGCAACAGCCACCACCATCGGCAGCGTGCACCACTGCACCATCGAAGCGAGCGAGCGAAGAGGAACGGCCATGGGGGCGAGGACCGCGAGGAAGAGGCTAAGCGAAGGGAAGGATGAGGAAAGGGGAAAAGAATACTGTAAATTATTATTGCCGCTAGTTTCTTGCTTGGAGCGCTGGATAGTCTGCCTACTGCCACGCCGTACGCGTTACTGCGCTACTTATCTTCGTACCCACCCGCGGCAAAAATCTTCCTCCATCTCTTCCTTATCTTCCTCGTCGCAGCATCGTCGTTGCCGCTTGCGTCCGGTAATCGCCGTTCTTCCTGGCTGCAATCGTTCCGGTACGTCGAAAGAAGTACTCTTGGGGAAAAAGCGAGCCTCTTCAACGCTCGCAAATCCGAGTCTTTTCTATTCGATTTTGCAATTTCCTTTTTTTGTGCAATTTACATTCGTCTGTTGATAGTACAGGGAAAGTCTAAAAATGTTTCGATGACGATTGATACTGTCAAAAATTGACTTTTGTTTTGCCTTTGCATTTCAGTCAAAAATTAATTATTTGTTTTGCTATTTTTGTCACTATAACGTTAGATAAATATTTTCGAGTATATATTCGTATGTTAAGTAAAAATGTTAGTTCAAGGAGAAACTTTTAATCATTATCTCGATTTAATGACGAATCATACGCACATTAAATACACGCGTATTAAGTTGGTACAAGGTTGAAATTACGTCACGCTTATGTTTTTATTTATTTAAAGAAAACGAAGATACCATAGAGTCCTTTGTTTTTAGGAAATTGCTTTTTGTGAAACTGCTATTTGTTCCTTCGTCAACTTGCGTAATGAATACGTTTACTCACACAATAACGCAACGATGTCAAGAACGTTTTTTACGGTAGGACAAGTTCGCGACTTGTCTTCATATTTGCTCCCGCAGCAAATATTTTGCCGTTCTTGCTCACGGTTCGTCGAACCCATTGTTCTCGTCTATACGGGCGAGAAAGTCTGGTCCGACAGACGACGGGAGGAATCTTGTAACGCTCGGTTATATCCATTAATCTCCAGCCAAAGGAGCGTGTCTTTTCGTTTCGTCGCCTAATCGAAACGCCACGATGCTTGACATCGCCGTCAATAAGTACGCGAACGGTATCGGAATTTATCCGATCGAAGGTCACCACAGCCTATCGAAAAGTGATTACTGCGGAGTAAAAGCACGTTTAACGACAGGACGTGATTACGACACCTCCTTACGACGATCGTTATCTTTACGAGCGGTGAGAGCGACCGATGCACGATCGCAGATTCGCGGCGCGGCACGACGCGACATGAGATTCGTTTCTCTAGCAGCAGGTGTCCGATTGGTGTCCGACGGTCGTACAATTATCTAACGTAGAAAATAGAATCTGCCTAATGACTGTTTCTAAGGTACATTAACTTCAATCTCAGTTTAACTTACTTTTTATCCTTTTCTAATCCTTCTAATCTAAGAAACTAAGATTAAAATTAATCTACATTGGTAGAAATGGACATAAAAGATGTCTGAAAATAGAATTTGTCTAGAGATGATAAGAAATGTTATTTAAGTTAAGATTTAATAAAGATTTAAGTAGATTTTGTGGAAAACCACAGGTTTAAAAATCTTGCGAATATGTAGAAGATAAGTATCTTTTTTTTTACGATTTGAGAAATACGTAGTTTCATTGCTGTAAATTGGCCGGTTACAAGTTTGATTGTGTTGTCTCGGTAGAAATTCCATTGCGTACGGTCCCGACCTGTAGCCCAGGGCGTTTTCGCGAACCACGATACGGTGGGGCAAGGTGGGGGTGAATTACGCGGTCTGGAAAAGTTATCTGGAACGGTAATTATGTTAATTGATGAGAGACTCGTGTTCACTTAGCCGATCTGGTGGCGAGCTAGCGTGAACGATAGGTATTTCTCTTCAACGCTCGTGCTTGCGGCGGCAAAAGTGCCGGAATTCCGCGTGTTACGGTAGCGATCATGCAGAATGTCGTTTACCAGATAGGAATTTACTCGAGATATCGAGACGGCGATTGTTTGCACCTGCACGCAGCGGAGAAAGGCGATCGCGACCGGTATTCTATGAAAAACTTGACAAGTCGCGTTTCCCCGAAATTATGTTGTACATTCTTGATGTTTTGCAACTCGCTATTGCGAAGAGAGAGTATCTGTTTCAAATATTTATCGTAATTGTTTCTCATATATATGTATATATAATTATTATACACTACTGCTCAAAAGTTCTGCATGTTTTCCACTTAAAGAAATTTAATTTCGTAATATAAAGAAGAAAATATGAATAGTTGGTACGCATTATATTTTTTAATTTATTATTATATACAATATTTTTATTGGAAACTAGAAAAAAGAATTTACTTTTTCTCTTAATCTTCTTGTATTTTAACAACGGAAGTTAAACTCTTTGATAGTGTTCGAGTGTGCCTCCATTAAAAACTGTATTTAATCTGGCGCTTAATTTCTATGAGAATATGTGTTGTTTCCATTCCTTATTGTTAGTCATCATGATATCCAAACGTTTATCGATGTCTAGCAAAAAAATTGAAATCGATATTTCTTTCAATCGATGTACGTAATATTTACTATTTACGAAATTTACTTAATAATTTCCGTTTATAACATATAATTTTTTGGCAATTCGCGCTTCCGAATACTTCCATAATTAAGAAAGTATATCAAATTATAATTTCATATTTTATAAAAATAAAGAAATAAAATTGCAAAAATATAAGACATAAAAACTAAAACTTTTGAGCGTTAATGTATGTATTACTTATCTTGCATTGTGTGCATTTTCCATGCGGAAAACTAAGTAGTACATAAGTCTAAACGTTGTTAGTTTCAACGGTCACATTTAGCTAATCTTTATTATGACGCTTATGTAATTTCAACTAGCATCATTATGTTACACCATCGGTATCTACTCCTACTCAGTTCTACTGATATGCCTTACGCCTACTTATCTGTTCGTTTTGCCGTTATCGCCTTTCACCTTCTCCTTTGCAGTACCGCACGCTTCATCAATCCCCTGCTCGTGCCGCAACGCGAATCCGTTAAATAGCAATCCATTTATATTTTTTTCGCGTTTTTGTACGATATCGTGTTGATGAAGCTTTTGAGGAAATTACTTAACGTTTCGTTATGCATATTTCACGCGGTACGTGGTTTCAACATGTTTGATCAGAACCAGAAATATAATATGTAAGAGAAATAATTATATGTAGAAAGATGAAGATGGATAATTACATTTGGTGTTGCATGTCACGTTAATTTTGAATAAATAAACTATCTAACACTTGGTTAGATAGTTAAGTCATAAATAACTAATTTAATATCCTATGGCTTCAATATTTATTTATGCATGAATGATAATATTAATAACGAATATTAATTAGTTTGCATAAGCCTAGATATATTTCATTAATTTTAAGAAATTTAATTCATTTTAAATTATTTAAAAAATAATCATTAAAATAAAACATAATAATAAATTAAAATAGTGAATAAAAAATAACAATTGCATATATAAGAGTGAAATAAAAGTAAAAAGACGTCTCACTTGCGTTATTAAGTTTTCATTTTGAAATGAATGAAGCCAATCGTGATTCACGATGACAGTACCTTATACTTGTATTTATTTCCGAGTCGAATGTCGACTTAAGTAACTCTCAGTTTCTAATGACGTCGTATTATTCGCAAAATAGAATCTCGAAATGCTCCATGCCACTCAATGGCTCGTAAATTTGCCGGAATGACGCGAATCGTTAATCGACAATCAGCTAGTGGCATGTTTTCGTCGCGAATTGCCTCGTGTCGTCGTTCGAGGACGACTCATCGGAATCGAAAGGCGAGAGCACCTGCAACAAGGACTCTTCTCTCCACGCCGTCGGGTCATGACACGCGAGAAGACCTCCGTTTTCACCATTACGCAATGGAGGATGATCGTTACCATCCTCCACGTGGTAGCTCCGCGAGCATAGCAGCGCCAGGCATCTTCTCTTCCTGGCTGACCCGGCCAGCATCGGCACAGAGCAAATGTCGTGCGAATCGCGCCGCACGTTTTCATCCTCCTGTTACGTGCCGCCGTTATTGCGTCACTTTACGTTCGGTGCAATGCTTGGGGAAAATCAGATTGGAAATGTTCGACCAAGTGTTATTACCGCTTCGACTGCTACTGAACAAGATCGTAAATCGCACCTGCGTGTCTTTGGAAAACAGTCACGCCCGAGTATATAATTAAAGGTTTCTGCCTTGTCTCGTCGAATTCGCATTTATAGTTACGTTTTGTTTTATAGTTACGTTACAGCGAGTTTCGGTTTATGTAACAGATCGAGAAAATTATAAATTTTCCTCTGAGCAGCTCGAGGAGATTTCTTTCCACAGGATGTAGGTGCTCCATCGTGATGAGATTAAATCGAAGTTGCAGCGCCTGGAGGTAATTCGTTGATTAATCCGGCTACAATGAAGCGCCTCGTTGCGAGACTCGATATTAGTCCGCGATAAAAATCACGGTCTAATACGTGCGCGCACTTTCTAATAGCGGGGGCCTTTGTAAACTGGCACGTTGGACCGATCGTGAGCGAGTGACAAGTGAGGATAGGGTTAAATGTGAACGGCATTATCCCCTTCGGCCTTGGTGTAACCGCGATTAGGAAGAGCGCGAGCCGCGTAAGGTGAAGATCGCTTGTCATTAAGATTGATGATCTTCCGCGAGTAATTTGAGAGATTCGTAAAAAGTAACGCGCACGCGCGTCATAACGTCTGAATATTTCCTTGCGCGATGCAAAAAAATTATGGAAAGGTCACGGAAATTAGGATGAGGAGTTTCTGTTAATCCAGTTAAAGCGAGGATTACAACGAAATTGTAACAATCAAAGAACAATCAATCAAAGAAAAATTGTAAGATTTTACAAATAGATTCCCCCCTTCCAAGCTTAAATTTATTTACATAGCGCTACATTAATTTTATTGTTTGATACGAAAAAAATGGATCCATCTGTGTTTATCGAGTACGCGCTGTATTTTGTACCTTTGCATTAACAATTTTCCGACTAACGTGGCGTGAAAAGAGACCACACGCGTGGAATTATATCAAAAGGTGAAATCTCGACTACTCTGCATATTTTCATTTCTATTGCGACCTTTGTAACAAAGTCGCTATCACGAGACAAACGGAATGATTTCTTTTATCGGCCTCGAATATCGCAGGGTGTGTCTGTGTCCGATCGTCTTTGATTTGCGTCGCATTATTGCACATAAATCGCGAGGGGAATAACTTGGCGAGGCAAAGTCGTCGACCCGCGCAGATCTGGCTTCGCGACGGTTTTCTCGAGCGAGTCAAGCTCGAGAATGGCAATGCGAAGAGCGTAAGTTCTGGACGAGAGGAAAGAAAGCGAGAAAGAAAGGTAGGTAGGCAGGACAAAAAAGACGAAAGTGCGAGCGAGCGAGAGAAAGAGAGAAAGAGAGAGATTGAGGAAGAGGAGAGAGCGAGGAGGAGGGAAAAGAGAAGAAGAGCCCCGAAGCGGAGAGGGAAGGCGTGACAACGGCTGCACTTAGCATAACAATATTTACTACTAGAAGAAACTTAAGAGACTTGAATATTCTATGCGGTGGCCTCGCCCAGGCCTTGCACAACCACTCGTGCGAGTCCCGCTCGCAGTCCCTCGGCTGTATAATTATGCACGGGGATGGGACAGCGTGAGTGTCCCGGCTTCGTATGTGTGTGTGTGAGACGTGTGCGTGTATAACTCGGTGTACGCGTGTACAGGACTTCAGCTTGTCAGAAAGAATGCGCGTGGTGCCGGGATTGAAGCTAATACGCGCTCTCGGGACAACGTGATTTTCACCTTCGACTTGCACCGCAACACCGGTGCCGTTGATCGCGTGGCGCGCATCGAGGTTTTGAGTAATTACACGAGTACACGTCACATCTCCCGACTGCCAGTCGAGGTAACTCAGCTGAATCAGAGGCTCCTTTATGCGGATTTTTGCACGGCGGTCTCAATGTTGCTTTTAACACTAGAAGTACCTAGCGTTATTATTGACCGTTTCTATTCTTTTTTTAAGTTAATATTTTATTTCTCGTACAAAAGATACACTTCTAAAAGAGTTTAGTTGCGTTAATTGAAATTCTGAACGTAGATAAATAAGAATTGTCTGGTTGAATCTATTAAATTCTAGTTGAGATAAGCAAAATTTGGATTGATGAGATTAAAAATCTTTGGTTATTCATTTTCAACCAGGAATTTTTCTCAATGCAGAATTTAAAATTTTTTAAATTCTTTATCTTTTATATAATAACTATATTCTTTATATAATGAAGTGTTTGGTATTTTTTCACTTTTTTCATTTTTGTAGTAATTTATTCGCTTTGTCCTTTTAATGAAAGAAACATTAATACTTCTAATGTTAAAACACGTTGTTGAATAATACTTTTGACACTCCAGGAAGTTCTACGATTATGCACAAACTGCTTATGTAGAGAATAGGTTCTCTTGTTCGTGAAAACTATTTGATTCGTAACTAGGAAACTGTTGTTAAATTACAAATCGAGACAGTCGCAATAGATATAATAAACATATAGAAAAGATCCAAATGTTAGTTACCACTTTTATTTTTTTACATCGTAAGTTCTTTAAACTTATTGCAGAAGAGAATATGTGTAATAAAGTTAGTTGGAGTGTCTATTTCAATAACTTGAAAAGAGGATAATATCTCAAAAGCAATCATTAAATGCAGCTGCGTGACACGCTTCGTCTTCAATGAAATTATCTATAATATGCTTGTTATCAAATTGCAGTGCTACAGAATAGAGAACTGAAACCCTGCTAACCCATATTTAGACCACTATTCATATTTGGATCTTGTCTATAATATGTTTTCTAATAATGCCAGAGAGACGAATCATGTAATGATTTCGTATATGCACAACGACTTGCTGAAGAAGGAAAATCATGTCCTAGAAATGTCAGTACAAAGTTTCGCGTCGACAGAACTGAGATACGTAGTTTCGACGTGGCGACAAAGCGGTGAGTTTCACGCTTCAAACCGCATCTCGCGGACGCGATGAGGGACAATTGAGTGAAAGGCGAATTGTGGTTGGCGGTATCATCATCGTATCCTCTCGCGCGACGCGTTTGCGCGTGAAAACGCGACGATGTCACATTAAGAAGAAACGTCGTCGACAGTCTCTAGGCGAGAATAGGAAATTGAAAAGCGTTATCTAGGAAAGCGGAGACGATCGAGTCGCGGGATGGGAGGAGGAATCAGAGAAAGAGAAGGACATTTACACGTTTCGTTGCACAGCAGCCCGCGTTTGGTGTCTATTTATAATACTTTACTCGGCGAGTGAAAGTTTCGTAGTTACGATCTCGAGGTTGCTGCTGCTGCTGCTGCTGCTGCTGCTGCTGCGTCGTCATCGTCGGAAAAATCGCAGGCGCGTAAAAACTCACGCTCCGAATGTAACTTTCCGCGCGAGCAGAAAGCCATGCGAGTAGTATTTCATCATTTGTACCACGCGAGACGAGACACGCGTCCCGTATACTTATGTGTGTACTGAGAAAAATGTCTAGTTGAAAATGCACGAACCGTCGGAAGAGTCTGATTGTATCAATCAGAATTCCGATCTCGACTAGAATTCTAGTTGATTTAATCTGCAATTTCTGATTCCATTTTCAACTAAAATTTCAATTAAACCAACATTTTTCTCATACGATTGATCTTTTTTTTTTAAAAAATTAGTATAAAATATATATATATCATTCCCCTTAATTTCAAAAACGGCAATTTTTTTAGTTATTATTATGAATAAGTTAAATAAACATACATTATCCTATCAGTAAATTATAAAGAATCTCAAACTCAAAAGAGTGATTTTTTAAGAGTTGTGAAATAAAATGACAAAAAATTATATTTGATCGTACTAAGAATATATTTTTTTTCTCGATATTATTTAATTAATTAATAATTTTCTGTCAAGTTGAAAAATTTTCCCGTTTCTGGAAAACTTTTAATGAGCTGTGTCACTTTTGAGGGAACGATATATTATTATTGTAATATATCGTACATTATTATATTATTTTTTTCAAGTGGCTAATACATCATATCATCGCGCTGCTTTCGTAAAAATCGCGACTTGTACTCTCGACGTAAACTGATACTGAAATAACAACGTCACAAATTGACAGCGACATGATTGATGGTTTCTCGAAGCTTTCCTCGCCATTATTACAGAGCTCTCAATCCCAGCTAGACAAGCGTGTACACTTTCGTTTAGCGAAAGTAGCGAAAGGGTCAAGTATCGACTACTGTACTGGCGGTTGAACCTTCTGTTCTTTCTAAGTATGCGGTTGAAGAATGATCGTCATTACGACGGTCTACAATTTACCGCGTCTATATAATTGTTTTTATCACCACAATCACGTGTAATTGCGATTCACTAATCTATCCTAGTAAACGCACTACCGGGATTTCTAGCGGAAGTATGTAACTGACTGCGATAGATCACTATTCACGATGTTCACCATCGCTCTCGTCGAACGTATTCATCGATGGGAATTGAATTGAATACCGGAGCGATAAAATGACAGATCGCTAATTATCAATGCTCACGTCGTAATTTACGTGTACGATCAACATCGTAAATCCCCATTATCTCGTGCACCTTACTGCCCCTCTGGACTCATCATAATTTCGCCGTTAGCATTTTCATCACACCCACTTCCAGGCAACAAACTTTCAGATAGCTCAGTTTTGACAAGTGATTGTTATCGTCACGCATAATCTACCGATGCGATTCGTGTCCGACAATATTGCAGATTCATGAAGCGTGGGAAGGAACAACCGTGTAATCATTAGCAATAAATAAAGCAAATAATCGGAGCTGAGCTCAGCCGGAATGTTCTGATAACGTGAATTTATGCCTGTCCACATGTCGCTCTAGTAAACTCGTTGGCATGTAGGCTCTAGTAAACACGCTGCCAAACGATCTCTAATGCAAATTATTTATTATCATCGTTATCCATTATCGTTTGTTACGCATTGTCGTTTATTATCATTACACCATTGCAGAGAAACGCCAATTTTCTTATATCACTTGTTGTTTATCTAACATGTTTATTACATAAACGGGACTGAACAATTATTAATCCTTATCACAGGAGTGTATAAGGAATGTTTAATTTATGACCCGATGCTTTCATCAGCCTGTGGCTGTCGTTTAATATCGCGATTGCAAGAGTCCGATCGTGCGATCGGGATTATAAGCGTTAATTATGTCGTCACAATGGACAGCAGGTTTTTGCCGAAACCCGGAAAATCGTCGCTAATGCCCGATTTCCGGCCCGATCGGCATGACTATTTTTTTGCTTTGATCAAGATTCGCGACGCAAATTTCAACGGGATTCAAGTTGGCCGCTGATCGCTTTCTCTTGCCGCCACCTCGTTTGCCGTTTCTCCGCTTGTCTAAACGCGGGACGCTTTATGAGCCTTCATTATCGGAGTACAAATTATAATCCACAAATAGTGTTTGGCGTTTATAGCGCCGCTATAGCCGTGCCGAGCCGAGGCGAGCTTCTTTCGTCGTGAATGCGAACACAATGCATTCGCCATCCCACGCCATGCGACGTGTGTGCTCTCTAAACACGTGTCCGCAGAAACGATCGTGTATAATGTGTCTGAGGAATCTAATTTATTAGCTCTCGGACCCTTGGTTTAGTGTGCCCGATTGGAAAAAAATGAGAGAGAGAGAGAGAGAGAGAGAGAGAGAGAGAGAGAGAGAGAGAGAGAGAGAGAGAGAGAGAGAGAGAGAGAGAGAGGAAAGAGCAAGTCAACCGGTGATAGAGAAACCGCCTAGACAATCGGCGAGGAATTAAAAATGATCGACTACTCGGTTTTGTGGGCGTAATTGCAGCGACATGCATCGAGTACGATTGCGAATCGACAGGCCGTTTGAGAATACACGAGCGAGTTTGTCCGCGGAAAAAAAGCGAAGGGACAGTTACCGTATTTTATTAACACGTTAAACGTTACACGAACTTTTCTCGATTAGCTTTGCGGAAATCCAGATAAATAAAGATGTTATCCAATCTGATCTGTAGCGAGAAAAGCAACACTTTAAAGCTCATATGTGAAATAATTTATTAAAAAGTTTTTATATTTTTTGTATTTTATTAGAGTAGAAACAGAAATCGATAATGGACTTTCTATAATAATAAATAAACTGTTCTATAATAAATTGTTAGTCTATTTACATCATACTAATGGAAAGTTAGAATTATAAATCATAAATCTTAGAAAACATGCACCTAAAATAAATACGATAATTTCCAAAACAGTTTACAGGATTGATTGTATATTTTGAAACGAGATGAAAATTACAAAGGTGAACAAATTCATTAGAATATCTATAATTTCATTGGTCAATATTTATTGAATTTATAATTTTATTGATCAACACTTAGTGAATTTGCTCACTTTTGTAATTTTCATCTCATTTTGAGATGTACTGTCGATTCCTTCTTGTCAGTTCTCTCGATAAATATGACAGATACATATTACTTTTTGATTAATTAATCATAACGAATCTAAAGTCGGTATTCAGTCAATTCTTAATTCAGAATCATCTTAAATAATATCTTAATAAGATGCTAATACGGCTCTTTGATTGGTTCGTAACATCTTAAAACTGTACTTAAGATTTAAATCTTAAATATAAGAATCATCTATAATGAATATTATTTTAAATTTAATAAAAAATAGAATTTGACCATCTCTACGCAACTGATTACTGACTTATTGTTGCCTTATGACTCACTACTGAGTCACTTACAACTTATTCCTGACTTCTAATCCATTACTAACGACTTGTAGAAAATCCACAATCTTTACGTAAGACGATCTCATCGCTTGCGCTTGTAAGAAAAATGCAATCTCCCACGCAACAATAATGTAACGTAATCTATACGTACAGAATAATTTATGAATCGTAATGCGAAAAATACGTCGCATTCGCATGAAAAGAGAAAGATCAAGGCATCGCGTCACGGCGGCGTTTTATGTCGCCTGCACGACGATAATTCGCGACAACTCAGTTGCGTGCCGTAAGAAAGATGCAAAAACGTCCTCCCTCCAACTCAACATTTGTAATTCAAATGCGCGTGAATTCGAATATGCTAAGGACATCGTGGTGGTCTACGGTACGTGTCTACCACGATGGGAATTATAAATAGCAAAATTCATTAGGCACGATCCGAGTGATCAACCCGACGACGCTGGCGTGATCTTCCGGCTGGCCGGATCGTGAAATTTCAATTGACGTGCTCTAAGTGCAGATTACACGATAACGCTATCCGAACACGTTATCCGTTCTACGAGATTAACCGCAAGGACTTTCTGCGGTATTTCGAAAAGGGAATCGTGTCAATCTCTTGACATGACATGACAGAAATATGACATGTGTTCTAAATATCTTTTAATATCATGTCACAAATTTTACTACACGCTAAGAAAGATCACTTGTTTTAAATGATTTATGAAGCAATGACGATTAAAATTTGATAGTTCGTTCACATATATCTGTCTCTCTCTGTTTCTATTTTTTTATTCTAAAATTAAACGCCCATATAAGAGATATTCGGAGATATTTTAAGGCCTTTAAATATTTTACTTTCAAAGATATTTTAAGACGTTTGTAAATTATGCGTGGGAATTACGCTTTAGAACTTCCAACTCGTACTTTAAATTTGATATGATGCGCGATGCGCTGCGCGGATCGCGTTTCGTATATAAGATTTCGCGCGTGAGAGACGCGATCCGTCGAAGGAACAATGCTCGGCCTACGCTGCTTTTGACACACAGTCTCTAAACACGTCGTCGCGTCGCTATCGTAGGAGTCCACAATGAATCCTACGACGAGGTACACGTCGGATAATTCTCTGTGTAGAACTTTATTTTATCCCTTGAGCTATAAATAGGCAAAAACGTGCAGGTGTCGGAAAATTGCGTGTCTCATCTTTTATGAATTATTATTAAGTAAAATATTCCGTTTTTAAGATATATTTTTAAGGTATATTTTCTCACATATAAAATATGAATGATAACGATATGCATAATATAAATATATTTCATATTTTCTTAAGTTAATCACAATTTATTTGAATTATAATTTATTTTTTTTCCTATGTATATTTTATATAAGATTAATATCTAACAAATAGTGAAGTTTAAAAGGTATTTGATGACTAATATTTCGAGAGGAGAGGGTCGTCGCCACCATCGGTGGGAATTGGCATTTTATGCAATTTAATTACGGATTTATCTACCGAAACGTCGCACACCATCGCGGATGTAATTAGCGTTGACCGCGATGTAATTAACTCTCTTGTCGTTAATGTACTAGCGTGGTACCGTCTTACGTTCATTTGAAGCACAAACTTTGCAGCGATTAATAATTTAAGTAACATCGGTCGAATGTCTCAGAGAGTAACGTCTCCTCCGTGTCGTAAAACGAGCAGCGGGGGTCCGTCTTTCACGGTATTTTCTCCGCAATTGCTTTTTCACCTTTTAATATGGCATCATAACCTGTGGTAAAAGTCGAGAGGCGTTACTTAATTAGCGTTAACCGAATAAGACATCAACAATAAAGCATGAATCTTTAAGTAAAATCTTTTTCAAATTTTTATGCATAAAAATGACTAGATATAGATCTGAAAATAATCTTGTTGGACCATCAAAGTATTATGTAAAACGCTTAAGCATAATGTGCTGCAAAATGTTTCAACATTCCAGCAACTAGCATCCTACATAATTATTTTGATGGTCCAAACAAAATTATTTTTAAATCTGTATCTAGAGCTGAACATTTAGGTGCTTTCACAAAACCATTCTTTCTGTACTAAATCTTAATATATATGTATATATCTCTTTAAATAGTACTAATTCTAAGTAAATATTTACTTTACAGTAAATGAATATTTGCTCAATAAAAACTAATAGTTAAATCAAATTAATGGTTTTTGTCAAATAAATATATTTATATTTAGTGAATATTTACTTACAACTACTTAAACAAATATTTATTAAAATTTAAATTTTTTCATTGATATATGTTTAATTTTTTTATATAATTTTTTTTTTTCGTATTTACACATTCATTATCATAACATCGATATTTACGTGAGAAGATATTTTTTCATCCTTCGAATAGCTTAACGAGAATTACGTAGCTTATTACGTTAATTATGCGAGGTTTTCATGTTGATTATAAGTGGGATGTTGGATGCAATCTCGGCCGGAAATCGGAGCGGATTTCCGAAATACATGAGCGGCCGATAGCCGCATTGTTTGCCGACTCTGAAGGAATTTAAAATACGTTCGATAAGCATCGACCATTTATACGGCTCGCTCAGGCGTGAAATCAACTTCTGCACCGCACTCGGCTAGGCATGAAGTGTTTGCACATACCCGCGCTTTCTTGAATATAAAGAGATACGTCGGTGACGTAGTGTCGCAATTAACTCCTTCCACGGAAGCCTCGCGCAAAAGGGGACCTTTTAGTTTCCTATTAAAATATCATTTGCGCATGCAAGGTGAAACATTAATTCGCTGACGCACTGATAATCGGGATATTTACTGGCGCGTGTATAGCTGTGATACTCTTACTTTGACTAATGTGTCAAGCGATACGTCTCGGGTATCTTAAGGTACTTCATATACAACGTATAATTTACTAATTAGACGATTATTAATAAATATCTTAGTGTGCGTATATGAGCTATATTAGGTATAATGTAAACATGAAAACGATATCGTATCGCAATGCAACGGATAATTATGTATCTTGTGAAAATATTCGAAAGTGTTTTAATATTTGCGAATACTTGAATAAATCATACATTCTTTATTCTTTCGCCTTTCCAATGTTCTTGAAAATTGCTTGTAGTTCGAGAGTTGTTACAAGATAAATCGCTATAATTTGTACGATGTCTGTTTACGCGCTAATTGCTCGTTTTTTTTTTTAATATCATAATATCGTAGATGGAACGATTAAGTACAATCCCCGATCAGATTGAGAGAACTCGCAATCGGCGATCGGCTCCAACTCCGGTTACCGCAATTCCCCGTTCGCTTAGCGATCGATCATCGATAAATTATATATATCGCCTTACTTCATCACGTCGGTTCATTGGTCATGTAACGGCATACAAATATTGAAATTTACGATTCGTGCATACTGGCACGTGGTCCTGCGTGCTCGTATATTCCGGACACGTGTATATGTCGGCGCGTGATCGCGCGTAGTGCTTCGCCATTAATTTATTTACGAGTCCGAGAGAGCATTTGCCACGCGAAATTATTTGTAAAGTCATTTGACTCGAGATATACAATGGAACGTGGCTGAGCGATTGCGCGAACGTCGGAAAATCGATACTTCGTCTTTTATTGCGCACATTTTATCTGCAAGTAAGAGAAATCGTCGAATGGCTTTCGCATAAATTTTACGACATTGTTGTTAAGCACTGTGGATCTTTATAAATCTTATGAGTAATTTACCCGGCATATATGCACGCAAAAAAACACTTAATAAGAATAAATTGGAAATATAATTGAACGAACGAAGGATTAAGGTATAAATATATGTACACTAACTTTCAAACGTTTTGCAATGTTTAAACTATTTAAATGCCGCACGATCTCGAAAATTGTTAATTGTCGTATTTGTATGCGTCAACTTCGATCTGAGGTGTGCAAATGCAATACCCATTGCCTCGATCGAAAGTATTGCTTTCGTATAAAAGTTCCTATGAAAAAGTTTACCGATATGACCTAAGAATCTAAGTGTTGCGTTTTGCACTTTGCGGTACGTAATAGCAATCATATGTGCACAACTGCGTGAGAAAATTAAGCGAGGCTTGAGAAATGTTTATAATTTTGAAATACGATTGCACATTACGCGATATGTCCGACTGACGACTCATTCTTCTCCATCGGGGAGAGCAACGCGTTAATACGTCATCAGACATAACATCTAAGTGATCTTTGTGCGTTCAACGGGACGTATCGTATCAGTTCTAATGAGTCTCTTATAATTTATACCGCCTCTTTGCTGTACAAACGTAATCATTCCACGGCATGCGAAAGCAATTAGAAAAAATTGGCGTGAAAGGGAAAAGCGTAATGGGGTTGGTCTTGCGTGCATTGTGCATTATATTTACATTGTAACGGACGCTAGTTGTGGGTCGATGACCTCGTGTCGTCGTTCGATTACGACTCGCAGAGCAAGTCTCTAATGCGATACGCTTAATTAGTTTAGAACCGGACGGTTTATTATCTCGGGATGTTCTAATAAGCGATATCTAACGATATAAATGGGTGGAGACCGAGAAGTTTCGCTCGTTAGTTCTTGAAGAATTATTTCAGAATTATCCAGCGTCTTGAAAATCACTCGACAATTGTCTCCTTTTAATTAAAGTTGAAGTTTATTTACACAGAAAGGATAGTTTGCTAAAGTATATAAAAGCATATTAGTTTATATTACAGATACAAATCTAAAAGTAATAATTATTATATATTGAATCATCAAAATAATTGGAGATCAAAATAATGGAGAGTGCTTAACGTTGTTGATACAATGCTATAAAAAGTTTTAATATTCTGACAAACAATTTAAACGTCTTAATTAATTTGGTGCTCCAAACAAAATTATTTTCAGATATGTACCTAATTAAATTTCTAGATACTTCATCAAAATCATACTTTTCATAGGCACGAATATATTCTGAATATATTCGAAAGCTTCTTTGGCTGATACGAGAATTATCCTGCGAGGAACAAGCAATTCCGTCCGGTATATTTTTTAACATTCGCCAGGTACAATATTATCGTTGTCCTTCTCATATCGCGTCATCCTTCACGCTGTCTCGAAACTTAATAGCGTTACTGGGGCCATTACGTACGCTGTACCGGTGCAATCATAAGTTCGCATAAAACATGAGATGTCGTTTGTTCGGAACACGATCGTGCCCGGGTAGAACTCGACACACGTAATCGTACGACGATTTACCGATATACAGTTATACAAGACATTGTGCGAGAAAGAGACGAGACTTGCGCTTACGCTCGTCATTTGCCCAAAAGAAGCCCGCACTTTAACGAATGGTCCGAAGGAAAAATCACTTGACGTGTAAGGTATTAATTAAACGGCATGAATTACAACGGATAGCGATACGTTTCTGTCTTTCTTTCCCTCTCTCTCTTTGATAAATGCGACATCGAAAAATCGCATGAGTCGATTATTACGTCAGTTCTATTGCTGAGGAAAAGGGTCAGTCGACGTTGATCGTCATAGCATGAATAATGAAACGTGATGTAACGTGTTTCAGAATATCTTTATCTGAACGTGTACTGAAAAAAAAAATCTGATAATAGCTAAATGAGTCAAATATTCCGTTAATGTAGCCAAAAATAATTCCACTTTTCTAAGTATTTAAAAAGTATTATCAAACATAATAATACAGCCGATCGTTTGGTAATAATTACTAAATATTTAGAAAAATAAAATTATTTTTGATTAATTAACCGAACATTTGATAGAAATTATTTCATTCAACATTTAGTAGCTATTACCAGATTTTTTAATATAAATTATTCACGTGATCTTTTGGATACAATATCTTCCCAGCATCCATTTTCCAATTTTTTTTATTCTTTAAATTTCAGGTTCTGTTTTTTTTTTGGAACGAAATTTTGAAATATCTGTGGCCGAATTTTCTTCTCTTCGCACATATTCGCGCGTTTTTTTCTCGCCACGCACGCGATCTCGTCTCGAGTGCAACGATCTCGAATGCAGCATCGCTCAGAAATGCAATTTAAACTGCGGCGGGTCATACGTCGGTACATATACATATATGTATAGGCCAGGCTTCTCTACTCGGCCGCACGGCTACTCGTTAAAATACACCTGATTACCGAACATTACCGTGCCGAGGGGGGTAATAATCGCTGCACTTGCACGTAATAGAAATCGCTCCGGCCGGCGAGAACGAGAAGAGTTCTGTGAACGGCTCACGTGTCGATAATTGTCTGTATCTTCACCAATTGATTCGCTTTGTCGCCAAAATTTTTCAAAAAAATTTCACGCTTTTAGAAAATCATACACGGAGTAAAGATCTTTCGGCCTAACTATAATATTAAAGAGAAATAAAGTTAGTCTTCAAGTTCAAAATCAATGTTGAAAAGCGCCAAGTCTCTCTTATCAATTATTTTTGATAATAATAATTTTGATCAAAACTGACAATTATAACACAGGAATTAATGCGATCTAATAATAGTGCGATGTAATTTTTTCGTGAATAGGTGCAAATTAAGAAGAAAAAAGTGTTGCTGCAAACTGCATAAAAACTGAAGTAACACCTACTTAACTTGTTTCGTATACGGCGAGAATACGAAATTGTTCTAATGATAGTGTTACGAATTACACCAGGTACTTTGCATCACAAGCGGTTAAGATAATTCAACACATTTTTTTTTCTTATCGCGCTATCGATCGCTATTGGTTCATCGCAATGAGCGATCCGCTTGACTTTCATGCACCTATACGATCACGCATTGCCCGTTACCCGCGCGGTTAAAGTAGTCATTAAAACACGTCTTATTACCGAGCATTACCCCGCCAAGAGGGTAACGATCGCTGCGCTCGCGTATAATACAAATGGCTCGAACTATGTGAGAAACGCGCGCTTTTCTCGCGTGTCAGAGATTGCGGTTTCGTGTAGTTTGCTCTTTCATTTCGACCGTAGCCTCCACATATCGCATCGATGATCCCCGAGGTACATTAATGGCTGAAGTACGATCAATCCGACGTTATTGCACATTTCAGGTATTCTCCCACACGCGAGTATCTCTCCACTCTGAGGAGATTTGAACGAAACTTCTATTTGTTCGCATGACTTCGTCTTTACGCCCGGTTATTTATCTCACGATGCTAAAATGTACTATTTGCGAGAGAGAACTATTTGATTATAGCTGAGAATAAGCTGGTTACTTTTCCTCCAGACTAAATCACCTCATATGCAGAAAAATATTATTCTATTATTGAGAAAAATGATTTTTCAATTTGTTATTTTTCTTTTAAACAACGATTACTTTTATATTTAATACAAATTTTAAAAACTCATTATTATAAACCTACTCAAAATAAGAATTTATTTTTTTAAGAATACAAAATTTTCTCGAAGAAGCACAACTTTATATAATAAGCAGATCGAATTTTTTTAAATTTAATAATCTGAAACATTAAACTTATTAGGATTCAGATTTTGAATAAATTTGATGCTCATAATGAACTTATAATAGATTTGCGGATATATGAATGTTTGAAATACTTGAAATAAATAATTATTTACTATTTGCGTACAGTATGTATTTTTCTATATGAACGAGATCGTGTATGTCGTGCAATTAGCCTAACGTCGGCAGATAGTTAATGCAGTGCAATTATCGGCCGTTTCTAAGATGTACTCTGGAAACTTTAGAAGCAAGCACGTAAATTTGCGTTCAATTGAAAAAAATTCCATCGAGCCGCGGATTCGTCTCTTTTCCGAAGAGCCCAGCTCCATTCTGCCATCTCCATCTTTAGCCGCGCTCGCGTTCTCCGCTCCGCAGTTAATTTCGCGATTGAGATTACGTGTTATTCTCTCATCCCTCCTTTCCCTCCTATCCCGACTAAGTAGAGAAGTTATAACTGATGTCAAAATTAAATGCCCCGCCCTGTATCGACGCGAGTATACGCGTCGGACGCGGCGAAGTCGCTCGCGATTGTGACACGCCCAGCACGCGAGAGTAACCAGGAAACATACGCATCGTACATGCATACAGATGTAGGTACACGCATATATCCATATACCTATGTACACGCGAGCGTCGCGTACGTGTGTATCGCACGGTACTCATCATACATAACGTATTTATGTAGCCACGTAGTACGTGTGTACCGCTTGAGCAACGAGCCGATGCTCCATTCGGTATATCGCATATTGGACATCGCCGGCATTCCATCACACACATAACGCACGAATATACGTGCCCGTATATTCGTATATACGCACGCGCGTGCCTTCATAAGGAAAGGAGCTACGCCCGTAATATTTTAATCGGCCGCGTTTCGTTGACCTCTGATAACCGGACGAGAACGACGACGTTAGAATTTTGATAGGTGGATTGTTGAACGAAGAATAAAGCCAGCGGCGCACACATAGAAAACATAAGCGATAAGACGTAAGTAGTGAGCGAATCTGCCTATCACAGAAAGAAAATGTAAAGCAATAACATAAGCAGTAGAGAGGAGCAAATCGAAAATGTTGATTTGCTTACTGCTACGTTTTCTTATATGCTATTAGCTTAAAGGCTACTATTTAGCGCACAAGAAACTTACACGGAATGAATCATTTTGCTAAAGTATCTAAAAAATTTAGTTATTATAGATCTGAAAATAATTTTACTGGACCATCTAAATAATTACATAGCAATCCACTAAGCAAGATGAGCGATGCTTGAAAAAGTATTTTGACGTTCTAGCAACCAGTTCTACATAATTATTTTTATTATTAAAATTATTTTCAGATCTGTATCTAGGCAGAATTAAAAGTAATAAAACGTAAGCAGTAAACAAATCAACATTTTGAATTTGCTACTGTTTACGTTATTGCTTTATATATTGTATATTCTGTATATTCTCTACTGTAATTGGCGAATTCTCTTATTGCTTACGTTTTATTGCCAAGTTTTTTGTATGCTGCAGCCTTAAATCCAACGCGCTACGGGATAGCCCCTCTTTAGCGGTAGTGTAATTTTTTATTCGTATTATGCTTATAACGGTGGTTGCAATTTATTCCGCTGTTACGGTATTATCTTCAATTTTTATGAATGCATCGAACACATTCTTTTGAGAAGCGGGATATTAATGACGGTAGAAAGGAGACAAAGGGAGGGTAAAGTGTTGGCTCAATAAACGGGATATTGTTACTGCAAACGTTCTGGTGCACGTGTGCACGGGATAACCTTTCTTCGATCTGCTTTTGCCGATCTACATCCGGTTAGGGCAATGAAAACCTTTAACGGCCGACGTTTATCAACCATGCCGACAATGGAAAGAGAGCTAGAATGGGAGAGCGAGGGTTAGAATCACTCTCGATCGGTCGCTCGTTAAAGTCGTCCGCGGCGAAACGATCGGAATCCCTCGAAGTCGCGAGTCTTATGACGGTACTCTCGAGTTTGCACAGTTCGGAATTACGCTCGCTCTTGCAAGTGCGCTTCTTTTCCGCGGTTTGTGCGCGCTTATAATTGTGAACAGGTGCCGTTACGTATTAATCTTACGGACGCAGGTAACCCATTTTCTTCGTTTTGCCGTGCGACCGCATCGCAGTACAATGAAATAACGGAGGAGGATATCAAGGAGGACGCGAAGGAATTGTTGCGTATTGAAACGACATCGATTGTTGACAGGTTTTCAGAGCAAAGTGATTTTTCTTGAATTTGAAAAGACATGAAATTGCAAAAGTCGATATTTTGATTGCATTATAATTTTCTCGCGTTTGAGACTGAATAAAATGGTAACGTGGAAAGAATAATTTTGCTAAAGTATCTAAATTTAGGTAGATGGTCTGAAAATAATTTTGTTTGATTATAAAAATTATTATGTAGGAAATTAAACATGAGAACAATGCTGCAAGTAGTTTTGACATTCCAGCAATCAACTGGACCGTTCTATGTAATTATTTTTATCCAACAAAATTATTTTTGTGTTTGTATTTTTTGTCTGTATTTATGTCTGTATGCCTTTAGCTAAAAAAAAATTTTTAAGTATCAAAACTTCAACAAAACTTCAACAAAACGTTCTTTCTATGTAAAAGCGGCCTCTTTGAAATCTTTTTTTACGAATTCTTTACTTAATTTTTAAAGGAAATAAATTTTCCTTCATGTGTGAATGAAAATACAAAAATTAATAACTATAAATTCATAATCATGGTTCATTCAGTCATAACATCTTTATTTATACTTTCTATATAGATTGTGTTACGATGTTTTATAATATTTGATTACATGATACTACCGCATATGACAAAAAGGAAACGATAAGAGAAGGAAATGCACAAAAAGAATTCATTCCTTTAAGTGATTTTACGTTTAATAAACGTCGCTCGATTGCATCGAGCGGAAATACCGTCCATTAGGACGGGCGATTAGCGATATTACTATGATGTTATTGCAATAAAGTATCCCTGCATATTGCGGCGGTGTGCATTATGTAAGATCATAAGTCCGCGCTTTCCGAACAATTCCGGATGTTGGTTGATGACCAATCCGCGACGTGATTGAGACTCACGTGCATCATATCTATTGCTGAACGGTGATCTCTTATTTCTATTATCATTACTAATTTCGATTCGTATCGCAACCGCACGGTTTATCAACGACTAGGTAAGGAGAATGCAGGATTCATGGTAATATCGGAAGGTATCGATTACGTGCATTAACGTGATGAAGAGAAAGCTGGTTAATACGGTATTATATCCCGGCTTATAAATTGCGCGATATATGTCGGTGCGTTTCAGAAAGGCGATCGGCTTTTGTATATCAAATACAAGCTGTATATGATTTACAACCTTATCGCACAGCTATGAGATATCTTATCTTAATCTTTATGGTTATATTGAATGTAATTATATTAAAAATACGAGAAATCCAGGAGAGATTGTTCATAAATAATAATATATTTTTATCTGTCAGCTTAGAAGGTTTAACAGCTCGTTGTGTATAAATTTTTTTTTTAATCCTACAGAATATGTTTTACAAAAGATATTTTATTGGGATCGTTTCATTTTATTGAGATTTTCAAATGTTGGACTGTAAAGAGCGAAATCCCGTGAAACGTAATAAAATAAGTAAGAGCTGTAGCTGTAGGGAAGAGCTCGAGCCGTGATATTTGCCAACTTGTGTCGTCGACATGACACGCAATACGCACGGGATTGTAATACAATATATGAAATCAATTCCCTTGGATTCCGAGACATTGGCATGGCTCGCCGCGGCCGCGGGCACCGGATGTTGCGTTATGACCGGCCATAAGAGAAGCAATTACGGATGTCTGTTACGCTTACGATTGTTTATGATCCAGATCCAGATCTAGATCTATCTATATTTATAAGCAGAGAGCTTCTTATGCGCCGCGCTTTGCTTCTGCGGTCAAAGATTCTAACGCCCGACTCCTACGACCATCGAGAAAGGTTGAAAAAGTTGTGAGATCATAAAAGCCTCCGCGAACTAGCAATGGAAAATATCTGTCTCTCTATCTCTCTTAGTGAGATATTATAGAATAATCTTAAAGCTCTGCAGCGACTGGTATAATTTTATAGCACATTAACACTAGAACCGTCGATAGTATCTCGCTAAAATTGTCACCTTGATAATTTTCTATCTATACCTTTGGTTAGTGAAAAGTTATTTTGGCATTATTTGTATCGTTAAAATTATTTGTATTATATTCATATATTTTTGATATTCTGTATTGTATACTTAATACAAGAAAAAAAAAATTGAAATGATCAGTGGAGCAAAAATGACATCATCGACAGTTTTAGTGTTGAGGAAAAATCTCTGCTTTCAGAGACTCACTCCAAAGAATTTAGAGAGTGCCGAAAATTAACTAACAAATCAATGGAAATGAACTAATAAATTAATGTAAATTATAACTATTGAACAATTTCTTGGATACGATACTGGACAGCTTGTTTATTGCGACAGGAAGTCAGAATCAGTACTGCGATGTTTTCTTAAATGATGAACGGTTTATCAACATTGTTCGACGATTTGTTGACTCGATGGGTCTTTCAGGCATCGTAATCACTTGATTCAGCATCATCGTGCCGGTTCCAATGTCACGCGATAATTCATAAAGTCCTTTCCCCTCGCGGCGACCTTCGCCATTCCGCGAGATCGAATCGAATCTCTCAAGGGACCTTCGATCTCCGCGACGAGATCGATTCCTCGATCCCGTTACTTCTCTCATACCCCTAAGGGGAAGTCATCCTCGCGGAATGTATTGGGTATGCACAAACGAAGAGGCGACATCGTGTACGTTGCGCGTGTATATGTGTGTATTCTCGTGATACTGGGGGAGTGTGTGCGAGTCGAATGCACTACGTTCCACCTTGAAGATGATCTCAAAGGTTAACGATGTTCCACGCTTTGAACAGACCTCTCCCTGGAAAAGGTGATCAGCCAGTCTTCCCGTGATGATCGACCTCTTTCGATCATCGTCCGTAGATCGCGAAGAAGACGGATCCATAAGCGAAATTGACAGGGAATGATCATCGAATCTAGGCGGATATCTTTATAAACCGTCGACATTTTCATGTTACGTGTTACGTGTGTTTAACACATAGACGTAATAAGAATAAACTGCGCATTTTCTGATCTTAGCATCCGTTAGAAAAAATTGAGCATAGAGTAAGGTGGCACAATGCAGTACAATTTTGTACAAAATAAAATTTGAATTTTTTTGAAATTTAAGTTTGATTTTTCCTGTTTGATTCCTTTCAATATTCTCCACACAAGAAGGTTCAAGGTTATCGAAGTTGAACTTCGAAAATTAGACTATTTTATTTCGTTTAGAATTGTACTCGGTTTCAAATTGTACCATCTTATCCTGCATCTCTCTTCAGCTTGATACTTTCGAGAGCAAGCCTATCGAGCAAAAAGAGTAATTATTAATGTTTAAACTTATCGAGCCGTTATCATAACGGTGTTAATCATAGTCATGAATCATTTGCCGACGCGATCAATAAAACAATTCCAGATCGTGAAATCTCGGAAGACCGTGAAGAAAAGTCGAGTTTCTAACATCGTGTCTCAATTATGGCTATTTAATCGACTAATATTTCGACATTAATGCGTTCTGTTCGAGCGTGCGGGTGTCTGGTCACGAATTTATTTCATAATCCTCTGACGGTGGCACCATTATTACCAGGGAACGTTATTAACTTAGGCACCTCTCTGCCCGAGCTGTGTATTAATCTCGCCGCTGCGGAGATAAGCGAATGTTCGTGTCACTTTGAACGATTATCGCCATGCTATTTGCTTCTCGAGTAAAGCTTGAAACGTGGCATTAGTGCGACGCTCGTGATAGAATCGTCAGACACGATACATCACTCCGCATTTTCGTTGCATAGATTTGTTGTTATACGTTCTGAAATATATTCGTTCATCGTCATAAATGCATGTAGAATTGTTTAAAGATGTTTCACGAGAAAGTGTTAAAACTAATCGGCTATCATTTTTTAATGTTTTTAGTTATTTAAAAAACAAAAAAAGGCCTGTATTTTCTAATGAAAAAATAAATTAAATAAATAAAATTTAACAAAATATTTGTATATAAGTTTATTTTATTGAAGAAAAATATACTAATGATATCTCAAGGATTAATATTTTTAAAGTGCGCACCATTTGAATTTATACAAAATTCAATTCTTTTATATAAAAATTTTTCTAACATGTCGTTTTTAATATAGTGACCCTCTTAATAGCTGCTAAATCTGACAATGTTGAATCGTATCTACAGTCTTGAACCGTATTAATTAATTATTACTTTATTTGCATATTTTTCATCAATAAAATAAACTGATTTTGTAAAATACAATTTTTATTTTCTGTATATGATAATAATACATTTGAATACACTTGAAAATGATAGTTGATTAATTTCAATACAGAGGCACCCTGTACGTAGATAACAATGCATAAAAATAAAAAGTGAAACACTCGATGCGACACGCAGCGTACGTATGAGATTTAAATGGTACGAAGATGTAAGAAGATTCTGACAATTACTCGAATCTCTAATTATTTTGCTCTATTAATTATACTGGCATGTGAATTGAAATCTAATATAACTGAAGTTTATATTAATACTCACTTTTACTTAATGACTTATTTACGTTCCGCTCAATATCTTGTTTCTCTTGATTTAAAAGCGCTGCTCGGATAATCGACAACAAGTGTATTGCTATCGATTTATCTGTACATTTATCTGCGCGGAGACGTAGTCGCAGATTATACTAATGGAACATAAACATGTGCATGTTGCAACGAGCAGAACAGAAAGGCCTGTGGACTCAAGGACAATGTTACGCGTTTCATTCAATTCATGAAGCGGAAAGAATACCGGTCCGACATTCCGAGCGTGATTACTCAGAGAGATTGAGTTTACGCGAGTATTGTCGCCGCTCGCTTTGACTAAATGTTCGATGCGATCGAAACACCCCGGAAGAACCGATAACAGAAACTGCTACTTTGTTTGCCGTATTGCCGTTTGTATCGGCCCAGCCATGGCGAGAGCTTAATAAGCAAGAACCATGGTGTGCAACTCTCGGACTTGGTTCTCGTATTCTTTCTTCCTTTCAGTCGTTTCTCTCTCTGCCACCCCTCGTCACCCTCGAATTAGTCAAAGGAGTATTTTAATCGAGACAACGGCGGTTAATGCCGACCTTCCGCGGCCTCCGTACCGTCCGGTAATGAAAGCAGCCACCGCGTGGCCGGTCGGCCACGTTAATGGCTGCAATTTGTAACCAGGGCGAGGTCAATTAATAAAGACATCAGGTCATTAATTTAATTGCGCGAGTGCTGTATTGCGCCGTAAGACTCGCCGTATTCCTCCCTTCTTCCTTTATTCTTTCCTTCCCCGGCATCCTTCCTTATCTTTCCCTTCGCGTCCTGCACGACGATTTATTAACTTGCCCTGTAATTCATTAATTGCGAAATTCCGTCGTCGCGCGCGGATACAAAAGGTCGCGGCTATTAAAGGTCCACGCGAGGTCGACGAGGTGCCGATCGCCGCGGGTCGAATTATCGCTTTATCTCGACGAAAACGTGTATACGACGCTATATAAGTGTGATCGGTCGATTCATCGGAGATGATGAGAGACGGTTTATTCTTCAATGAAAATTATGGTGCGAGTTACGACGAGGTTTAGACGTCGTCGCGTCGACCGTGAGAGCATCCGTCGACTTTTCAGTCAGATCGGGGTTGCTTCGATCAGATAGCGATATTTTTAAGTGGAGTCTGTGTGAATACTTCGGGAAATAGGTGTTTCAGACAAGAAAGTACCGCGGATTACCACCTACTGAGCAAAGTTAAATTGACGGATAGATGTTAATGCGATCCGGGACACGTCGCCTTAAGCAGTCAGAAAGGAATAATGACAGTATGTACAACTGACACAAAAAAGGATATTCCCGTAATAACATATTTGGGTAAATTAAATAACATCAAATCACTAAACTAAATTATATTACCCTTAAATAATTTATCGTTTAAAAATATTAAATATTGTCTCGTACAATTGTTATGTATTTATGTATAACGTACAAAGCAGATGCTGAAATACAATAGTTTTCATTTGAATTGCATAAATTTTATTGTATGAAAAAACAATACATTAACCAGTCATATATTCTCGATATAATTCTACGTTTAATATTTAATTCAGGAATCACCTTCTATAATAATGAATATTATATGAATATTATATTACCACTCTATAATAATGAATATTATTAAATTGTGCGTAATGCTGTTATGTAAAAATCGCAGTTAACTTTCGAAAATATTCTCATTTCGAAGAAAGAGATACAGGAATAATATCTTCATCTAGGCTTTCTTTATTTTTATACATAATTGTAAAACGCTACCACGCGTCTTTCGCTATATTTAATTTCACACAAGAGCAGGGCTTCAGTCGCAGCTCGATAGCAATTTCAAATAAACTATTGGTACCTAATCAAAGTCGCTCGACACGAGCGATCAAAGCGACCTCAATCTACAGGCACAATAAATCGGTCGTTAAGGATAGAAAGCTTCCATTCTTCCTCTCCCATCCGGAATACTCGAGTTGCGTTCCGCGTACTCCCCCGGGCTCTCGCGGAGTGCATTCAAGACACTGTCCGGCTTTGTTATCGGCGTCCGCGAGTTTCAATTGCGAATCATGGTACGTAATCAACGCGAGCGGCGACTCGCCGGAGCTATTAGCTTAGGTGCCTTTCACGGTGCGGCGCGTCGAACCACCGTTCGCGTTTCGCTCACTTCGTCTCTTGTATAAATCAGCCGGATATCAACAAGCGGAAGAGAAACAATGAGACAGAGAGATATTGTAAAGGGTGCCGCGAAGATTATCCCGCATTATCGAGATACTTCGTCGGGCTAACTAACGGTCGTGATTGCCTTCTTTCAACGGTCTGCAGAACTGTCGGTCTCTCCTTATCACCGATATTTCTTCCCTTCAACACCCGTTTTCTCCGCTATCGAGAGTCCTCTCTTTTTATTCTTTTCTTTCTCCCCCCCCCCCCTCCCTCTCGCTCTCTCTCTTTCTCTTCCTTTTCTTCGACGCGACTATCCGGATTTCTCTCCGACTCTACTGCGCGTCCTTCTTACCGGTAATCATCGAGAAATTGTATTCCTGTTGATGACTGGCGGGTGATTACACGGCGGTCGGCTGTGCGCGCGAGTTTGCGGATCACCCATACGACAGCTAATTGAAAGCGGACGTGAATCGGCACGGACGGACAATCCCGCCGCCAGCTGATCGTAGATAGTCTTGCTCTGTTGATTCTCCGCCTTTAGGATGTTCCTTTAAACGATCGCTGTTCCTATTTTCCCGACGGCGAGTCAATCCTTTTCTTTTCGCGAGCTTCTAATTTTTTTCCCGAACGGAAAAAGTGATGGTGATTCTTGTTCTTAATGCGACCACAGTAAATATGTGAAGTATATCGTAAAATAATTAAAATTTAGACGATTCGTCTTTCATGGTTTATTATTTGTATATTATGCTTGATATTATATTAAAAATTACTACAAATGATATGTTTTTATTACATTTTTAATTTATAAAAGAAAGTATTAATCCATTTCTATTTTGTATATGCAAAAGAATTATTTCTGTGTGAACTATCATAAATCTATATTTCTAAAAAGGTTTTGTAATATAAAAATTAGGAGTCCTATTTTTTTTTATTCTTTCGGGTCATTTAAAAAGTATCCGCGGTTTTTTCCATTCAAAAATTGAACAAAAAACCGCGGATACTTTTAATATATTATTTACATGAAAAGAGAATGGCTCTACTAAAATATCTAAAAATTTAACTATAGATTTGAAAATAATTTTTTGTTGGACTGCTAAATTAATTACATAGGTCTCTCAAACTTGTTACTAAAATATCAAAATTTTTTGCAGCATCGTTTATTATGTATATATCATTTAAGTCCTACATAATAATTTTGTGAGAATTCAACAAAATTATTTTTAAATCTATATCTAGTTAAATTTTTAGATACTTGAATAAATTCTTTCCGTATACAACATAAAAAGTCATTTTTAAACATAGATTTAAAAGGATTTAGAAATAAACTTTTTATTTATTGAGTATATAATTTTTCATTTTTTTCATTTTCTGTTGAAATGAATAAAATTCAGAATTAGTTAACCACATTGAATATTCAATTTTGTAAGGATCATCTCGCTTGGCTTTTTCTCACGTCTGACAAACGCACGCTTTCTGTCTTCCCAGCTTCAGTTTCAAGATTCCTTTGAAAAGGAACGGCGAGTTTTCTCTCCGACATTTAAACAGGATGCGCAACGCATCGTGCGTTGATATGTACAGAATATAAGATTCACTTCACGCATGCTCACGCATTCCGTCACATGGTCGAGGGAAGAATCGCCGTGAGGAAAGAGTCCGACGGTATTTTTAATCACTTTTCCAACCTCTGCTCTTTGTCTTTCAATCCTCCAAGAAAATTACATCGATTTTTTGCATTTTTTCCCTTCAATTTAATCGAATGAAACGCATATATGCCCGTCATTTCTGACGATCATAAAACAACATCAGATTTAAAAAGAATGCCTTACACCTTCGACGGTATCAAATTGACAGTCGCATAGCCGTATCCGGTTCATATTTACTCGGCACGATTTTACGTGAGAGATTAATGAGACTTTAATTACTCGTAATCAGTATCGCGACGTACGTAATGGTCGTCATTAGATTACTTCGCCAATAGCGACGGGACAATTATAAATTTTTAACTCCCATACCAATGTTACCGGATGCTGGTGGCTTCCCGCGCGATCTGATAACTTCCACTTTTATCGATCTTTCTGTTCGTGATGCGAGCCATTGCCACGATGCACACCGGTGAGACCTGTTTCCCATTCGATGAAAAGTTACTGGATCGTTCCGCGTGCCCCCGACGATAAGAGACCCCTGTTGATTTTCCAGAGACTAGTCTTTGACTAGTCTTTGAGACCAGCCATGGAACTGGGTTGGTACGTTGAGAATAATCATGCGAACATCGGCGGCTGACAAATTAATGTTTCAAGATACGTCCCTCGCACTTTCCGAATGGAGCAATTAACGAGACTTCGACAATTATACGTATAAATACCTTCTTACGCGGATTAAACACGCACGCACATATCGGTTGGTCCGATATTCCAATAAAGATCTTTTGCCGTCTGACGAGTTTTCGACGGGAGGATGCTGAGAGCTTTGGAGCGGAATTACGAAGTTCATATAAAGTAATAGCAGGTTTCTATCTACAGCGAGCAGTGGGAAAACAAGAATCGATATAATTCTCGACTGAAATAAGAAGCTTTATTTTTAGTCGTCATTCTCTGTTGTAGCTTTCCACTCTTAGTTTCTTAAAATAATAATAATTACAGTTCGCTTATGAGATCGTAATAATTATGCGACCGTATTTTAGTCACAGTTTAATTATAATTTTATCATAGTTTATAATTATGACGTTATAGCCAAATGAGAAACTTTATTGCTCAGAATTCTGCTTATTCTCATTCTGATTTTAATACGAATGCAAGACCTTTCTATCAATGGTAGATTAACTTTAACCTCGATTTAATTTACACTCTTCATTTTTCCAATTCTAAAAATTAGAAGAAGATGAAGAGCAAAGACATTGGTGAAAACGAGCACTAACCGCGCGATCTTTCCGAGTCTGTCATCCATATTCCGAAATCACGTCGCCAGCACTTCGATGTCGTCTCCAGGTTGCCTTGTCTACGCCCCCGAACGATAGGAGGAAGCAATGACGGCGGAAACGGGGAACGAGGCGCCATGAATGCCACTTAGAGGATTATTAACGACCCGGTGATGCTTAGCTCTCGGCTGATGCTTTCAGGCGATTCGAAATTCCCATCTTGGGACGTCTTTAACGGCTGCCACGCCGAGATTTATGCCGAGGTCCTCGGGTCCGCGGCCGGTGCTCAAAGTCGTCGGAGCGAGTGGGCGTAATCGTTGTCTGCGCGGATTTCTCGCGCTGGACCCCCGCGACATCCGTGCGAGGGTCGATACTTACTGTGCGTAAGGGTTACGAGCTGCTGAAGGCCTCGCGCGAAGACGCTTTGCTTCTCTCTCTATACTTGCACTGACGGACATGAATTTAAATGGTAATAGCCGTCCATGTTTAATCAATATGAATACGCGCGCTGGAACGGTTCCGCTTGTGCGGCTGCCGTGTGTCGTAAGTTCATCATAGCGTCAAATTTATTTGAAATATGTTCTGAATTCTAATAAGTTTAATACTTCGATCGGGATTATTAAATTAAAACAAGTGTGATTTGCTTATTACATAAAATCGCTTCTTCGATCAATTTTTAGGATATTCTTCAAAAGAAATTCTTATTTTGGATAGTACATAATAATAAGTAGTAAATAATAAGTTTTCTAGAATTTATGTTTTTTTTTTTTAAGATTAGCTGTTAAAGAAAATATTCTTTGTTAAAGATAATCGTTACTTAAAAGAAGAAAGTAATCACTTCTTAGCAATAAAACGTCACACACGCACACACACATCGTTTGTACTATGTTTCATTTTATGATACTTTTCTACAGTAAGAAGTTACTTATTAAAAGATTCAGTCTTTTTATACTCTCTAGATTGGATCATATTAATTATAACATTGTGCTAGAAATCAGATACATTATATGGTTTAACTATACAAAATATAGTTAATAACAAAGCGCGAGAATCTAAGAAACGCTTTTGTCATCCCAAACGATCTAGACGTCCATCATCTAACTATCTTGAAAATTATATAGTACCGAGATCTCTCTCTCTCCTCTGTATATCTCCGTTTGATGAAATCCTGTGGCTTATATCTTACATTTGCGTGACGAGTTGCAAAGGAAGAAGATCAAATACACAGATTGCTCTTTTAGAGATGTGTAAAAAGAGATGAAAGAGATTACGTTGAGAGAATGAAAGAAGGTGCCGGGTAGATGGGAGAAATAAGTTGAAAGGTAGAGGCGCCTGGTAGAAAATGAAGAGAAACGCGACATTGTATGTTCTACACAAAAACCGCGTGGATTTTATCTCCTCCGATACATCGGCAAGACTGCAACCGGGTCATGAAAGACTCGGATAATCAGGGAGAGCAGGTTTCAATCCATGAGATCACCTGTTTTATTTTCGATGCGCGTATTTTGTTACTGCGTTTTTTTTTTCATTATCCGCTTCTTTCTTAGGCTTTCCCTTACTCGGCTTACACTTTACTATCGTCGCTCTTACTATCTTTCGATCGATACCACCGCAAATTGTTTCACAATCGGTGTTTTCAATCTTCTTGTATTTTCGTAAAGAAAGTCGTATGAGGGGAACAGATTAAGAGTAGTGTTTATTCCACTCTGTTTTCTTTTGCTGAAAAATCGTCCTTGTACTGTTTAATGAAATTGAAAGAATAATTGATTTTATACGAATTAAAATTAATTACGTTAATCCTTAATACACACGATTGAATCATTCATGTCCTGCGCATTTCTTTTCTTTGAAATAATAGGAATATCTAAACAATGGTCTCTGTTCTTTCCTTTTTTAATATACAACTTTACAGATACTTTTTGAAGATATCAAAGCATGTATAAAAATTATTTAATAATTTTTGTGTACTTGTAAAAGTGATAAAAGTTGATCCAGGAAATCCATTGTGTGTAAAGTACTGAAAAATCATCATGTATATTAAGGGTCAAATATCAAAGACTATGCACATAAAAGATTCGTCGCGACTTCATTTATCTTATATTAGTATTAATTATTTAATGTATTCTGTAATAATTTTTAATGTAAAAAGAGTTAAAAATTTTATGAGTATTAATAGTAAAACTAAGTAGTACGTTAGTGATATGCAGAAACTGCGATGGCGACGCTACTTATTTTTTCTTTTATTAAACAGAGTAAGTAAACAGGAAGCCGAGCAAAAGGGCCGACCCACTTCTTGCCAATAAAAACCGAGAGCAGGGCGATCTTGTGTACGCAAAAGTACCGACATAGAACCGTAATGTATCGGCCGGTTGGACATATCCCTTCGTCCGTATCTGAGAGTGTAATTCGAGGGCGTATGAAAGCGGTTTCTGCCTTAATAGAGACTCGTGCCGCGATGCGGGTTTAATACGTTATGAATTTTCTTTCAGACTTATTTGTCCGCCGAATATAACTGCCTTGTATATTTCGGTCTTAACCTGAGATGCATGCACGGCCCGAAGAATACTAATTTTTTTATCTTCGTTTTCGTGCCTGTACATCAAGAATCATTACATTTGTATGTTCATGTTTATTTTGTTTCAGTATGTACGAAACAATTGCGATATTCTGCAGCAATGTAAATTGTTTATCGTTTTTTGATAATTTTGATTACTTAAACAGTATATTTAAATACATAAGTATATGTAAATATATATATTTAAATATATAATACAAAATACTAAATACATGTTTACTTAAATAGCTAGTCGCCACATTAGCATTGACAGTTATTAGCATTTAACACGTCGTATATTTCAATAGCATAATATTGTCATGCCATCCACAAACATTCGAACTCCGCCGGTTAAATGGATTATTATTGTTCCAAGAGATTTCGCGAAGCGTTACGTTTACATTGGTCTCGTAAATGTCTATCCGTAGAAATCTTTCGTATTTCGCTGCCATACAGGCGGCAAGTATGTGGGAGCAGCACCGTGTCTAATATCCTCAGATTTTCTCTGGCATTCGTTCTTCGCGCGTCACGTCCCTTTCTCGCAATAACCGAGCTCTATCCAGAGTTCTTTGATCTTTACTTAAAATGCAGGCAATACAGGGATGCTGTGAGATGCTGTGTGTATATATGTATATGTATGTTTGCAAGAGGAGACTTATATTCTCCTTTACATGATGCAGTTACATTCACATAGATTTATTCCAAGGAAAAAGATAAACTGCGATTTAAAAAGACTGTTTTATGAAATAAAATTCTATATGGAATAATTTTCTTTTAAAATATAAAGTTTTTTTTTATAGGATATAGAAAATATAGGGAAAAAAAGATAGTGACATATAAAAAATATTATTCCTTGCTGGCCTTTGAGAAAGATTTAGAAAATACTAGTAACGTTCGAATTTAATTTAAGCATGCTTAAGTTTTCTGCAAGAGTAAATGGCTGTGAAAGTGATTAATTAGTGTTTAGGTTTATTATTTTCTTATTAAGGATGGAGAAAGGCCCTAATTTCTTATATGCTTAATCTTTTAAAAGTTAGTGCATTTTACACAACCGTTAGTGCATAAAATGCACATGCGTGTAATATATGCATCTTAGAAATCTAATAGAATCTGTCTATGATTTTGTTAAAATTTTATATGACAGAGAAAGGTATATATCTCTAAATTCTTTAGAGTAGAATCTCACTCTAAAGAATTTAAATTGAGTTGAAAAAAATCACTTTTCAATCTTTAAAAATAAGATTTAATTTTTTAGAAAGAAATCTTATTCTAAAAGTTATAGAGAGTATATATATATATATATATATATATATATATTAGGTGTTGGAATTAATTCGTAGCGTTTTTTAATGAAAGAATGTTATTTATTTCACATGAGCATTAAAAAATACATTAATGAAAGTACTTCCCATCACTTGTAAAACGCTACGAATTAATTCCAACACCTAATATATATATATATATATATAAAATCTCATTTTAGTTTATATTGTCTCTATAACTTTAATTAAAATTATATAGTAAGAGAGATTAAAATTATATAAGTTAGAGTGAGGAAGAAAATATGTATAATTTTTTCTCTCGAAGGATTTTCATAAAATTTCACATTACAAAGGACGAGATGCCGACGAGACGCGGAGAAAGACTAAAAGAACGCGGGAGAACTATTAATAATATTTTAATTACTTTCATCGTCGCACCGTCTCAGACTTTTCGCGTTCATAAATTTTTTCTCCACCATCGGTCTCGAGTGCACTCGTGCCCTCTCATCTCTTGCGATTAATTATGCGGGCTACAAGGAGGGATTTTTCATATGTAAATTTTTGCATTATCCCGATGCGAGCGGGGAGAGACAGAGGAAGGGAGTAAGAGGAGAATATATGTGTATAGGCTTGCAAAACGCCGAGAGATGCGCACTGCGCAAATGAACCTCCTCGCGTTTCAAGAATAATGTCGCTGCCCGCGCGCGAGAAAAATTGTTGGGCGGGCGGCACTTTGAATTATACGCGTTGCTTCGCATATATACTCGACGTTACGAGTGCCTTTATCTTTCGAGGATGAGCATTTTTAGGACAAACGTGTGGCGCAATCGAATACTTCGTGATTATATTCTAATTTCTATAACTAAGTACATCTGTGTATTTTTTTCTGTAATACGATATGCAAATACAGAATGTACACGATGAATCTTCGATATTTTAAAGTAATACGAAATTAAAACAAACACATATTTCTAGGTCTTTTTTTTTTTTGAAGAATAATTAAACAAACTGCCGTTATGTGAGCACTTTAATGGCACGAAGAATTGATATTTCAATTTTCATCAAGTGTATATGGTATTAATGACTATCACAATTCGGTTATGAAAAACATTCATGTTCATCTTGGTGATATCTTGGTGGAGTAAATTATGTTCTTGAAATATCTCCAGAAGAATAAATCCAAGAAAGTGACATCAAGAGAAGGACGTTCACATCACGATAAGGACGTTTCTTCTCTCGACCCAACGACCTGGAAAAGCCATTAAAGTAAAAGCTTAATAATTTTTGTAAGAAACTTTTTCAATTGTATGTGCACTTAGTAAATAATAAACTAAATTTGAATCAAATTTAATACATTTTCTTAAGTTAAATTGTTTAACTTTATTATTGATTGACGACATGCAATGACGACCTATAGAAATGATTAAAAATAACTCAAATTGGATATAATTTGACATTAGGAGATTTATTGTGTATATTTTATAATATACAGTAAACGATATTATCGGCAATAATTCGTTAATGCAGTATTTTAGATATTGAATGGAACTCCGATTTATCGCGACGGTTTTTTTTTTCTAATAATTGAATTTCTGTCCCATAATAATGCTATTATTGCTGGTATAGACGCGAAGAGTTACTCATTCTCTTTTTTATTGTTCAATTTATTACCCAAAGATTGTTCATTAGTCTTTATTGCCCGTTTCGTCGTACATTACTTCCCTCCGGCATGAAAGCGATCTGTTTGACGCAAGCAACTACGTTCGTTTCTGAAGAAGTATCAACGATTGCATTGTGGTGACATTCCCGGGTGCACTTTACGCGGTGTAAAGTGCCTACGGCACTCGCAAATGATGTGCTTTGACCAACGTGAGATTCACACCGATCTCTCGTCTCCGTCTTGTTTCTCCGCGATGTCTCTTTCTCCCTTTTTCCTCTTAAATTGACGGCAATTGCGCGATCACCGATGAGACTCACTTTCGTTTTACGAGGAGCGAAGTGCCTTGCTGGAATCGGCAATAAGACGTTATTCTTGCCTTCCGTGGAATGTAACTTTTACGGCCTGGAGGAGGTGGCAGCAGACGAGAGGAATAGTCGGCTCTGCGACCGGTCGATTACGCTATTGCGCTGAAATGATACGTTTCCGGTAAAACGGGCCCGATGTAACCCAACCGACCGAATACGAACGTGTAACGCACATGTAATTTCGCAAAACGGACGTTCGCAAAAAGAAAGCATCGAGCTCGATAAAAGTAAGCCCTGCGGTTGCGACGGCTGTGCATGCTGTTGATGATGGTTACCATTATCTCGTTTATTATCATTATTCGCTCTTTTTCATTTTAATAGTGACAAGTACACACCGACTGATAGTATATTATCATCGCGTATAATATATTTGTGTTTACAACATTTGTGTCGATGTCGGGTGTCTCCTTTGGCATCGGTTTTTGTATAGATAAACGCAATAAGAGATCCTATAATAAAAGTCTTGCTAAAGTGAATCAGTCATCTATTTATGATCCCTTTCGTATATTCGGATAGTTATGTATATTTTTGGAAAATAAGAAGAAGCGAAAAAAAGAAGAAAAGAAAGAGATAGAAAGCTATAAGAAAAAGAAAGCAAATATCTGTTGTCTCTTTCTATTCGCTATTTTTTATCCATTTTTGCTAAACTGTTATTATAAAATCTCTAACCGCGACATTTACGTGCGAGAAATCCACAATTTGACGATTCATTAACTTCCCGTAATTCCGTGTAAAGTAGAACGTTCGCGTTTGCCAGTCTTACATCAGGTGTTTTTCCTCTTATCATTGCAGCCCGAAACGGTGCCTCAGGCGAGGATCGACATGACCCGCGTCCTGGAGGTAGCCGCAGCCGAGGACGTCACTGGGCATCCTTACAGTCTTGCCGTGACCTCACCGGAAGGTGTGACCTTCGTCAAAGGGACGTGTCGTGAAGAGACCAGATGGTGGACGGACGTTCTCCAAGTGTATTCGCGAAATAAGGTTGGTCTAGTTCAGTATCTCAATACTTGTATTTTTTAGTTTTACATAATCATATGTCATTCAAGGAACACTTAATTAAATGCTGTCGCAAAATTAATTAATAAATAAAGATTAAATGGTGCAAATAGTAAAAATTAAATGGTACATTTAATAACACTCTCTTGAGGCTTCAACGGCTATTTTCTTCAAAGGAGCTACGCGGGTTACCTGTATTTTGATGTATCATTAAACGCATTTAACAATGTATCAAGACACGGAAATAATTCACAAACCCCGCGTAGCTTTTTTGAAATGTGTTAAACTTTTTTTTTTTTTGGATTGAGATATTTGCATAATCGCAATAAAATGCACTGAAACTGCTGTAGCGAAAGGCGAAATCGAATTTCTGTGTCGAATTATGAGAGAAATATCGATTTGAGAAAATGGCTCGATTGCCCATCGGGCGAAAGCGTTGATGCCTAATGTACACTTGCGACGTAGAATCGCGTCTTACGTGTATCATTTGAGAATTTAATTTGCTGTCGATTACGGAGGATACGCAGCAGCGAGACTCCATATCGATACTGTATTACGTCGGAAAGAGCGTTGCGCGAGAGAACGGAGTCACGCAAACGGTAAGAAAACGCAACTGTCGGCTGATTGCTGGTGCCCTCGCATAATCATTACGTGCCATGCATCCTCTCTCGCGTCACGCTTGTTACGCGTGCAAGAATGATTCCCTGCTTGCGATGTCTTTTCGCGTCGACGGGATTAGCTTCGATAGGGTTTCAACGTATTACCATAAATCTAACACAAGAGGGAATCTGAAGAACATTTGGATTATTTCAGCGCAAATTGATATGGGACGTGTTGAGGTCTGGAAAACGTGTTAAATCTCAGAAAATTTACTCTCTTTCACGATAATTCTCGCGGTACTTATAATTTACACAAAGCTTTAAAAAAAATATCATCTGTTTGCTAATTTAATCCCAGGATGTCATTGATATTAATATAATTCTTCATACATTTCACAATTTAATAACAAAATATTTATAATCTAGGTAAACATAAATAATCTAATTATTAATTTAAAAGGAAAGTAAGAATAAGCACATTATCAAATTTAATTTTGAAATAATATCGAGTATGTAATCCAATTGTATGTCTCATAATACTTGAATATTATATTGTATTATACGCGTATATAATAATAAAAAATAATATAACATAGAACATTGAACAATTGAAATTATTTATCAGGTCTTTGTTATAGTCTTGACTATCACAGAGTTCAAACTAATCCATATAGCACAGAAGCAATATTGTTGCAATGATTGTAATGTCATTACAATGTTGCTGGAATAATCTAATGAGGATATATAACGGACGGAATTTTTGAACATTTATTTACACTTCTTTTAATTTTTGACAATGATCATTGAATGCATAATTTAGCACTCAATGATCTCGTTGACTTGTACATTAAAATAAATTTACTTATTGACAGCGTTCCAGGATTAAATCGTAGATAAAATCAATGAATTAATTCGCGAAAATTATTAATAAACATTCGCGTCACTTTACGAAATGGGACGATATCGGTGATAAAAATGTCTTTATTGTTTTTCATTGCATGAGGCTGTCAGACGTCATGGGATTAGCGTTAATGTAGGACAGAATGCAACATAAAAGTGCGTCGTCGAGTTCATAAACGGGCGCTTTCGCGTGATGAAGCGGTTATTGAGTGCAATTGTGCCGATCGATGCTTGAAAGGCCTTGGTAAAAAAAAAATGGCGTAAGCGACAGTGAAACTGTCGACGTTGCCTCGCATAATCGCCACGCTGACCGATGTGCGTACCGCATCGCACTCATTACGCCAACAATAACGCTCAGTAGTGCGCGAGTTGTTACTGTTGGGACTGCATCTCGCGGGGTTGTCAGTCGAGTCGATTGGCCGTTTCCTGCGATTCATCCGCCTTTTCGCGATCTCTCTAAGGGGCCCCCGTTTTCTCTTTTCACTTGTCGCCGTACTTAACGCCGTACCGAGGCGTTGCAAAAAGGATGTCTATTATTCAGCCGACAACCGAAAGCGCTTGGTGACAAATGGAGAGTCGTTTCACTCTTTGCTGCGCGATCGCATTCGCGTCTTGGCGAACCTGGCCGGACGTGAGAACGATCGTTCCTAGTCTGTAAAAGCTGCCTTACAAGTGGTAACTCCATTAATTACGTATATGCTCTTAACGTGTCACGTTACAAGTTAGATACTTGAAACTTTTCAAGTTCTCTATATTGACGTTTCATCGTCGACTGGACTTGAAACTTGTTCGGAGTATGATATTCACATTTCTGTTTATATTCCGTTTATTAGCAGCTATAAGTTTGCTAATTGGCAAAATATGTAAAGTGAGATATGTAAGATCGGCGAACGAGTTGAAAGATAAGTGATTTTTATAACTCCGTCATTCCATAGTCCATACCATGTCGGCGCCACAAGGCAACCGTAAATTTATGACATTTCGCGCAACATGCGTTTCACGCGTGTTGCAAATTGTTGCGGCCGTAAAACAACCGCTGCTAAAAAAAAAAAAAGGAGACACGTTTATCCAATTTCTGCCTGTCGACGACTTCAAGTTTACAACAGTGTATCGAGCGTTATACAGCGTTTGTACATCGCGCGTTGTTTATTTCGCAACTTACGAGTCGTCGGCGAACAAGCCGAAAAGAAATTCGAGTCGCGTCATATCGGTGGCCTTTCTGATCCAAGCGATTGTCTAGCCTCTCTCGATTGTCTAATTAAATTGTGAACCTTCCAATAGATCAGCCCCGTCATAAATCGAATCGCTCGAAAGCTGTCATTCGTTACATCGTTTGAAATTTTATAACGACGCAGCGAATCGCTCGATCGCATGTTACGCAAGAAATGATCGATCGGCAGTCAGAAATATCTCTTCATTCGGCATTTCTGGTGCAAAAACCGCGTAGTGTTGCACACACGATCGTATTGACGTATTTTTATCGAAGGATACACAGCAGATTTCACAGGAAGATATTTTTTTATTTTGAATACACGTTCAAAAATCTCGAAGTAGGTCTCGTATTACAACATGTCGGCATATCAGTTGACGTTTCCTTTTTTGGACCGTGCATATTTTTATTCAAATTAAACTTTATAAATTAATTAACGAAAGAATCCAGCCGAGGAAAATATTTTTCGAGTTAAATTGTTGGAATTGTATAAAGAAATATTCTGAAATATGCAAATACCACTTTGCATATCCGATCCTTTGTAAATTATTGTACCTGAATTATGTGTTACAACCTGCGTGTGTGAAGTTCGTAAAGCTATAATTCTCAGACAAAAAACATTCCCTTCGTGTACATCCGAGATTCTCTCTATCTCTTCCCCTTCCCCCCCCCTCTCTCTCTCTCTCTCTCTCTCTCGCAAAATAGCGAGATAATTATCTTCTCAGAACAGAATGAAGTATTCTTTGCGCCTGCGGGTTTCGCGTTGATTACTAATCGATCGATCAATCGTCCTCGCATGTTTAAGATCTCGTCGCAGGCTCGTATTGTTCGTACGGAGATTACACGACTACACGTACGTCAATTCCGTTACGCAAGCAATGATCGATCGGCAAATGGCTACACCTCGTTGTCGCTGGCTCCGCGCTGGTGTAAACGAACGATTACGTTACGAGGCCAAGGCGAGATGTATACTTATATTCCTCGCGACATTTAACGCGGGTGAACGTGAAGGAAACCCTGCTCCCGCGTTATTTTCCATATTTTTTTACGATTATCCCTCCTTCTCCGTTGTCCTTCGAATCGCCACGTCGCTGTCTATGCAAAGGAGGCTTGCTTTTACACCTTGAGATCACTCGCGAAATCAACTTATTAGCAATCATCAGTGTCTCTCAACTGAGAATGTAGGACAACGTAAGAAGACAATATCAAACGCTAGCTGTTAAAAACATAGAGTTATTCGTGAATTAATTAATTAATGAATAAATAAATATATTTTTATATTATTATAATTGATAATGTGGCTTATAAATGTTTCGTAATTCATGCACGTTAAATTAAAATTTGGGTTAATCATTTCCCGAGAAATACATCCGTTCGTAGATCATAGTGTTCTCACGATTACGATACGGGCGCGGATGAACGTAATCGTGCGATTATTCGCGGATCGCTTTTCAGATCGCGCGTACCACATCGCGATCGATTATCCGGTTAGATTGTTACAGCAAAGAAACGCTCAAGAGTTTTAACAATAGAGGAAATTTATCTTGAGTAAATTCTCTTCTACGATGTCTTCACGGTGTGCTATTTTATATTTTCAGGGTCGCCACAAGCGAAATGCAACCTTTCCCGGTGGGCAGACGACGATCCTGCAAGTTACACCGACGATTCGAAGTGAGTACCTGCTGCTTGTATACTACGTAAATTTTATAGTGCGTATAATATGCGTAGCCATTTCCACGCTGGCGGTTAACGACGATGTAATCACTATCTCGTTTAGCCATTTCGCGGTATTGCATAGACTGAGGTCTTTACGCAAACAACTTGACATAACGAGGGGTAACGTGCGATATTTCAGTCAACGTGGTAAATATCTCATGGGACACGAGTGACAGAAATGAATACAAATAACAGGTAGACGAGTGGAGCGAGGGAGAAGGCAAATTTCTTCTGCACAATGTGCGACTATTATTATACCGCTGCCACCTCGTTATCCCCGGTTTTGAGAACGAAGTTCTCGTTATCTCTAATTGAATTGTACTTATTTCAATTATTCACGACGAAAATTACAGCGATTAGCTTGAGTTGAGTCACGTATCACTTAACAATAAGACGATGATCCTATAATGTCGCTTAAAATAAGTCTCTTTCGTACACTGCACAGAAAAATATTATTCTATTGCTATAAGAAAACTATTTACTCAATTTTCTTTCTTTCTTGTAAGTAATGATATCTTTAACGAGGAATATTTTCTTGACAGCAACCTTCAAATGTACTTGTTACAAATTTTAGAAAAACTTATTATTATTTACTCAAAACAAGAATTAATTTTCTTTTAAAGAGTATTATAAAACAGATCGAAAAAACGACTTCATTCAACAAGCAAATCGAATTTGTTTTAATATTTTTGAAGTATTAAACTTATTAGGATTCTCAGAATACGTTTTGAATAAATTTGATGCTTATGATAAATTTATGATAGATTTGCGAATATATGAACTTTTAAAATACTCGCAACAAGTGATTATTATTTACGAACAGTATGTATTTTTCTGTGTGTACTGTAGTTTTCGAATTTAACATTGCTATTTTCTAAGAAAGACTAGAATATCTCTTATTTCTTTATTCTATTGTAGAAATCTTGCATTCCGTTGTCTGTTCTATTCGCTTGTCTGAGCTTTTACAAAAGGTAGCATCTGAACTTGATCGCCAGGTAACACGCCAAATCCACCTCGACCGCGCTTCAATAGCTGCCGATCGGAGCCGCGCAGCAGCGCATGGATTCCAGAAACCGGTGGCGGAACATCGGATCTGTGCTCTTCTGTATTTTCATCCACGCCGTCCTTGGTGACGACGAGCGTTGTCACCGCCACCAGTAACAACGTGCTGATCAACGGCAACACGGAGAACATCTCCGAGATCAGGAACAACGGCTTACCGCCGTTGCGTGCTCTCGAGAATGGTTCCACCGGAAATTATCTGACCACTGTGACGTCAACCACATCATCGTTGAATGGTAACGTCTGCAGCACGATCTACTCGACATCCTCGACGGCGACGACGACGACGACGAGCAGCATTGTTTCGTTGGCCGATAAGCCGCCGATGATTCCCAACGACGGCACGAGATCGACGAGCTATCGAGATCAACCTGCTAGCAGCGCATCACCGCCGACCCGGGATAAACTCCGCGCCGAGGACAAAGCCAGGCGCAGGATGAATCAGCAGGGCGAACGGACTGGCGGCATCATCGGCGACACGACCGGCCCAGCCTCTGGCGAGAAACTAGGTCGGTATATTAAATGAGGCACAATCTCTCCCTATTGACGTGGCGACTCCTACGGATAATACTCATCTGTACTTTGACATCTCCTTGATTCTGATTACACAGGATATCTGCCTGATATCTTTATAGTATCTGCAGTCTTATATCTTTGCAATATGAAGAATAAGATTTTTTGTTGTCTGTGCGTCATGCACGCTGAAACAAATTTATTAAACCTTAATACATTAATTTGTTTGAATAGTACCGAATAAATATTTATTTACTTACAGTAAATAAATATTTACTCATTAAAAAAAAAAGATTATGAGTGATGATTCATTAATTATTTAGACGTTTGTGATTTATTTTTTTTATTATGATATCTGGAATTATACATTCAATAAATAATTTCTGATATATTAATTCCGATTAATAATTAAGATTCTGATGCGACAAAATATTGCTATGTATGTCTGATTATTTTATTTGGGATGATTAATGCTTTATCATTGATGATTAAAATTAGAAAAAATATATGAACATATATGAATTTCAAAAATGTAACTTCATTTCGAAATACTTGTGAAAGTCACATTAGAAGTCAATTCTCAAGAGGTTCGTCTCACCTTGTCACGATTCATGTCGAAAGTTTTTTTTTTGCTCTTAATAGACAGATAAAACTAGTTTATATACGGATGGAAACTGGGACGCTGCCACTTTGCGTTTTACATTCTCAATGACGATGATTTGCAGCCCTCGGAAGAAATGACTGATGTATTAAGTTGGAGCTGACCTATTTTTGTTCAATATAATTGATATCGCAAACATAGCAGTTAGTGTGAAAACGTTGCTGGGCTTTCATAGAAAGCTAAATTATTAAAACTGAATGTTTTTCGGGGACAAAAATTTTATATAATTAATTATATGCAATTAATATTATCGGAGCTAATATTATAATAATGAATGTACTTCAATTATTATTCTCTTATTATTAAAAAAAAGTCTTTATTCGAGATTTTCGCGTTGAACGTAAAAAATCGATATCCTTATTTTTTGGTCTTATAACTTATAGGACTTTCAACATCGGGCTCTTGTCCATACGTTTGTCTTTAGAGCCCCGGGGGAGTATCAGGATCCGATTGTACCGTCTCGATTGTACCTGGCGTTACACGTTGCGTAATTGCGTACGCGCAATCGCGAAGGAAATCTACGGCCGTTCGGCCGTGCTGCACCGCGCGATTCGTAGATTTCATTTAGATTGACGCCAAACGAACGACGGGATACTTTAGAAACTGCCTCGCGAAAAATCGGAACGCAGGCACGCGAAATCCGTCGAACGATCTCACTAACGATTTCCAACGAACGCGGATTATTGAAACGCGTCTGTCTTATCGGAGCGTTGAAATCACTCATGAGATTTAAGCCGCTGATCGCCGATTAGCCTTGGTCGGTTTAATCGTGCCTGACGAAAGATTCCAACGTAGGATTTATTCACGAGAAATTTGCGATTTATTATAGCAAAATTGTAATTCACATTGAACTACAATTTGCTAATAAATCGCGAATTTCTCGTGAATAAATTTCACGTTGAAATCTTTCGTCAGGCACGAAAGTCATTAATTAATCGGCAATAAATTAATATGAAGTGATCGTTTACTCGTGCCAACGAGCGCCCATCTCGGGCAGACGATGCTTAAGTAGAAAAGAAATTAATTAAGTTAATTCGGCAACGCAGCGATGCGACGTAGCGAAACGAATATTTGATAATTACGAACGCAGGAAGCTGACTTAACGGTTTCGTCTCGTGCGATGATCTCTTGGATTCTCCTCACGAGCGTTCTAAATATTATAATTATAATTATAGTTCTCGGAGTACGCTGTTAAGCTCGTGAACAGATCAAAATTATAGAGAATGATTTAATATATAGAGGGGATAAAATTTGTTAATATTATATTACGGTATGTTGCATGATGTAGAAGGAAGAAATGTAAGAAGATATATTGTTGTATAGATGACGACGCGTGCCGAAGGATACTTTTGGAGCACGAACGGGAAAGAGAGGGAAAGCTACGAGATATTGCAGCTTCATTAACACAGCCACGAATAAGGAGAATCAAGCCAAGAACTTCGGAGCCAACTAGAGATGTCGTGGATGCGGTTAATGCGGCTCATCAGGATAAACTTGTACGTAGATTAAATACTTGTAAATTATTATTAATTGATTGTATCTTGCATCGACAGAATAATAATTATTAACTATTTTTTAAAAAGTACATTTATTAAATATTTTATGGGAGTGTGTTTAATCGTCTTGTTTAACGTATAATTAAGATTTTGTGAGGTGTATATAAAAATATGACTTTCTATAGAGGATTATATTGATGCTCATTTTAATTTTGCTTAAAAATAAGATTCAATACGCGTTTCACGTACAGATCAGAGGCGATCCCGATGGCTGCGGTTTAGATATTTCCGGCATCAGGTATTCACCCACTTCCGAATTGAGAGTCGATCTGCCGGCAGAGGATTTGCTGAATATCAAGAAGGGCTGGCTGATGAAGCAGGGATTGAATAAGGTGCGTCTCGTATTCGGCAATAAGGGAAGTCGAAGAAACTTGTACACTTTAATTAAAGTTTTTATTATTAAAAAAAATTTTTTTACCTAGGAATGGAACAAACATTGGTTTGTGTTGAGAGGTTGCGGACTGATGTACTACAGAGATCCTTGTGCAGAGGACAAGGGCATCATGGATGGTGTTATAGACCTCAATACTGTCACCGCGGTCACGCCGCTTCAGGTCGCACGAAATTATGGATTTCAGACTGTCGTGAGTAATCGTAATTACGATATCGTGTTTGCGTGAGTGAGGAGCGTTTGTGTTTCTCGGAAAGTACCTAACTGCTTTTGCAAAACAATCTTCTTAATTATATCTGCTTAATTATGCATATAACATTTTTTAAAGTAAAGTCTAGCGATTCTATCATCTAGCGTGACTTATTTTTTTCATTGGAAAAGTTCAAAGAAAGAAAATTGAATGTATTGATTTAAAGAACTTGAGAAAGGTTATTTTAAAGTTAGAAAGATTTTCGCGCATATATTAATTTTTTTTAAAATATTTTTTGTATGAAAGTAATTAAAAGATGAAAAATAGCTAAAAGTATCAAAATTATATAAATTCAATTTAAGCAATGGATTACTTTTCACTTAAGCTCGATGCGTACGTTTAAATTAGACGGTCGGAATTAGCTTCCGCATTTAGAATGGGAGCGTCCAGGAGAATAAATACTAACTCAATTTCACGGTAGAATAAGTCGGGAGCTTCTTGCTCACGCTATTGATTGTTGGCAACGGTCGCGTTTCTCGCTCAAGATGAAACCCATGCGGTTGCATGACATTTTTTTTACGCTCGTATCATTTGCGCGATGCATATTAACTACTTCGGTTTACAACACAGGCCTGGGACGACAGAGGTAGCACGGTGCTGTCCGCGGTGACAGCCGGCATTAGGTCCAGTTGGATGTCGGCCATCAGAAGAGCAGCCAATTTACCTGATCCCGACAGTAACGATTCTCTTACCGTTTGTACAGATACTCAGCAAGAGACGAATCCGCAGTCGCCTACTACGTGAGTATAATAATGCAATTGTTTAGTTATTAAATAATTTTGTTTACATCATAAAATAATAGCATTTTGTGCTAAATAATGATTAGATCCATATTTAAGGAGTTTACGCTTAAAATAGTTATATATTGGAGCAAATATTTTTTACAAGAGATTTTTAGAAGAGATTTAAAGATTTAGAGATTTAAAGAAGAGATAATTCATCATATTTTTAAAGTTAAGAATGCTTATAAATATTGTTTTAGATCTATTACGGATCGTGAAAGAGACTCCGTTGTTCCATCGACATCCATCACGCCTAGATCGGTTCTGTTTTCATCTGACGAAGAATATAGAACCGCTTCCGAGGGTGGTCGAAGAGAATCTGGCGACTGGTCGGAGATGCCGGTATCACCACCGCTGGTAAGAAACGGTGATTGGCCTATGGCGCTAAAAGGTTCCGGCTGGTCGGATTCAGCAAATCACGAGTGGTCGGAGTTGCCACCGTCGCCGCCATTAACGAGAACCGCACTGTCGAGGGTGAAAGCTCGATCTAGATCGAGTTCCAGATCGAGAGTCTATAAGAGAAGCCGGAGCTCACCTCCAAGTTCGCGGAGAAGTACCCTGGACAGTGTAAGATCGGAAGATCTAATGATGGCTTGCTGCGAACTTGGCGAGGACGAGGAGCAGAACAATGGCCACTTACAGAGTAACAGCTGCCTCTCGAGTACCAACGACAGTCCTCTTATTGTCGAGCTTTTGGAAAATCAAGTGTCGCTGCTGCGTGATCAGCTGGATCAAAATCAGTCTCATCCGAGTACGTTACTAGTCATTGTCGAACGTCAGGAAAATGAAATTGAGAACTTGAAGTCGCAGCTGAATGCAGCACGAACCGACATCGCAAATGCGGAGAAGGAATTATCTAGACTTCGACAACAGAAAGCAGAAGCGTCTATCAGAGAAAAACAAGTGGAAGAACTGTTGAATACGATACAGAGGACGGAACAGCAGAGAAATAAAGATCTAGACGATTTGGAGAAAATGAAAAAAGTGTACAACAGGGAGAAAGAGGTCTTAGAATGTAAATTACTTGAAACAGAGGCTATCCTGAGAGAAACGACAGAGAGATGCGAAATGCTTACGAACGAACTAACATCGAGTCACTTATCTGTCGAACATCTACAGACGGAAACAGCAACTCTTAGCGATAGATTATCTCAAGGTACGCATATATACTGTTTATTTGTAAAACACATGATTTTATATTTTAATAAATTTAAAAAAATGTTTGATTGATAATATATTATTCCTTAAATCAGGTATCGAGGAAAATGAACGGCTTTATAATAGAGTGAGAGAATTGGAGGAAAAGAATGGACTTTCTGCTTCGAGGGAACGTGGAAGAAGTTTCGATTCGCTGAGCGATTTGACCAATATTGAATTGGATTTAGATTTGACTGCATTGGACAAGGAAAGGTAAATGCGCGTATAAAAATATAGAAGTATATCATATGAGTAGTAATCACGTATATAATGTGATATTTTTGTTGCAGAATTATGGAGGAATACTACGAGTTGCGAAATCGTTTTGAGAAAGCTGTCATGGAAATTCGAGCCATGAGGAAAGAACTGCGAGAAGCTCATGCTACACAAGATGTTTTAGAGTTGGAAATCTTTGCCCATAAGCAGGACGCAGCTAACGTCAGTGAAACAAATCAAGCACAGGTTCAGTTAATGGCGGCGAGAATCCAAGACCTGACTAATAAGTTAGCCGCCAGTGAAAAACAAATTAGAACTCTAAAGCAAAAATTGACAAAAGCTGAGAACAGAGATAAGAGAAGATCACTCTCTCTCAAAGGAAGAGAATCTTTCCAGATCTCTCAGGAGGTAGAGGACAAACTTTTGGATCTAGAAAACAAGATCTGCGCTATAGAGAGAGGCAAGAGCATTAGTGCTCCTGTTTCGGCTGGCAGCAGTTCGAAGGAATCGAGTCCTAATCCAAAAAAAGAAAAGAGAAGAGAAAGCAAAAATCTGGATCGGGCTAGATTACGAAGAAAATCCTTAGATAGCGCGACAAGTTCTGAACCAATGAAAGTGTTGATTAGACTAAGTACTTTAGAAACAAAAGTTGCGAGCGTTGCTGAGGCCATGGTCAGTGACGCGGAAAAAGACTCCAGCGAATGTAGCGAAATCAGTGGGTCCTCCGAGGTATCATTGGAAGTCCTGGCAAGGCTGAAGAAACTGGAGAGAGTAGTGTCGAAGTCGAAACGACGATTGGAGAAGTGTCTTGGCTCGACGCAGGCGGAAGATAAAGCCGAGAAGTGTTTGCGAGAGGTGAATGAAATATTAGACTCGTGCTTAGAATGTAAGAAAAACCAGGCTAGCGCTCAAATCACCGAGTCAGTAGGGGTAGTGGTATCTAGGTTAGAAACTATACTTAAGGATAAATTGAGCGAACTCACGAAGAGACGGCAGTTACTGGCGCAGGAAGGACGACTGGATGACAGGGAGAAAATGAGACTCGTCGCCGAGCGAATAGCTTTTGAGTCCGTGATCCTGCGACAGATAAAGTGCGCGTTAAATCGCACTACAGATAGAAGCGCCGTTTTGAGTGAATTGGTCGAAACTAGTCAGCTTGCCTCAAGCTTAAAGCGTAAGATTCACGGAACTAAACCCAAAACGTACCAAAAAACGAGTTACATTCAGTATCTCACTAAAGTGTTAGCGAATAAGTTAGTACTGATAGGACCCTCTTCCGTGTCGACGGAAACGCCGAAGGAGATTAACGCCGCTCGCAGCGAAAGTCTAAACTTTCTGCTGCAGAAGCAGCAGGAGATCAACGAGATCATGCGGAAGTACAAGGACGCGAAGTTGCGACAGCTCGCGGAATCTCTGGCCGCCGAGACGTTGAGTCTGTCCGAGCAGGAAGATCTCGCGGGCAAGCAGATCAGCGGCTCGAACAAGAAACTACTCGAGGATAGACGTATTCGCGAGGCATGGGCTTTAGCACAGGAGACCGTGAGCAAGGAACTTGTGCAGGCCGAAGTGTCTCACGTTATCATGCGTTATGGACAATTGTACGAGCAAAACGTCACTTCGATCACGGACATTTGCCTCAGCTTCGATAACGCAGATAATATTAAGCTAGAATCGTGGGTGGACGCGGCACAAGCGCGATTGCGTCAAGAAATGGAGATTTCCATACACGAGCTGTCAGAAGCTTACGAGGACTGTCTGCGTACGATGAAGAAAAACAAGTTGATGACTCTCGACTCCAAGAATGAATCTCGTCAGCTGCTCACAGACTACGCTGATGTAATTGCGCACAAAGCTTTAATAGATTCCAGAATCGCCCTCCTTCAGGAAACCACACGGCAATCATCTACAGCATTGTCTGGCGAAACTTTCATATCTAGTCTTATTCGAAATGAAGAAGTCCTTTCCTGTCTAGCAAACGATGAGGGATACGATCTTCAAAGCAATCCGATTCTCGACGCGGAGTATAGTTACCTTTACCAGCGATTGACTAAGGAATGCGAGGACAGAATATCTGGAAGGAGAGAGTCGAAAGAGCAGCTTAAGAACGTCAGTCAGTCGTTGTTTCATTTGGAAGAGAATCTAGCTGAACTCAGCAAATGTATAAAAGATAAAACGGGCATGAAAATCGACAATATAATTTGGCCTAAATCGGCGAACAGCATCACGGATTGGTCCAGTGTATGCGAAAAGTGCTTACATTTACGAGAACAGCTAAGGAAACTTAGCGATTACATGAATAACATGTCGTGCCAGACATGCAATCAATTACAGGAAACTATTCAGAAAATAACTAACGAACATAATCAGGAATTAGAAGCACTCAAGCGCAATCAGGAGAGAGATTTGATGGATATCAAGGGCGAATTGGATAGCCAGCGGCAATCTTTGACGACCCAATACGAGCAGGAGGCGGCCAGCTTACGGGAGAGAGCTAGGAAACTGGAGCACCGTCTCAACGCGATGGATTCCGAACATTCGGCTCATGTGAACGAGTTGAGAGCTGCCTATCAGAGATCGATAAACGCTGAATTGGACACTGATGCCGAGACGCGAAAACGGTACAAGGAGGAGATCAAGCAGCTACGCGCATTATGCGAAAAGGGTTTGTTAGCTATGGAGAACTCGCACAGGCGTATCATTGCCGAGATGGAAGAGAAACATCGGCAGGAATTGGAGAATCTCAGGGTGGAAAAGGAACAGGCGCTCTCCGAAGAGACGCAAGCGACTCTGGCTGCGCTGGACGCCATGAGAAAAGCACATGAACACGAAGTGCAAAAGGAAATCGCCAAATTCAAGCAGGAGTTTATCAAGCAGATGCAGGCGCGTGAGGACATCGGCGTGCTACACAAAGAACACGAGTATGCAAGGATTTCAATTCGACTCTAACTATTAAGTTAAATTGATGCAGAGACTAAGTGTATGTATTTTCTTTCTTACAGGGAAGAAATGGAGGAAATAAAGCAAGAGATTCTTTCTCTGTCCGCGAAATATTCATCCAAGTGCGTGGAGTCAGCCGCGTTGGAGGAGAAAGTGGGCAATCTGTCCAAGCAACTCGCCCAGGCGCAACAGCACATCATGCAATTGGATGCGAGGAACAAGCAATTACGAGCGCATCTGGTATTGGAGACGAATGACAGCGGTATCAACGATACTATACAGATTCTAAGAGGTAGGGACAACGAGCTCGCCGAACCGAGGGAAGAAATACATCGACTGCAACAATTCAAGGTACGGCTGGCCCTTGATTACAAAGTTTATCATTTAGAAAAGAGTAGATGTGGTTAACAAACATGTACACTACTAAATTGATTAACTCTGCTGCAATTACATATTATGGTGTTTCACTTAGTGAGCTTGTCGCGCTTTAACGAAATTTCTGACTGTATCCGTATTTTAATCGCTCGAATAAAAATTCATACGCTTTTTATTAACGACCACCTCATCGTTTTTTACACATTCTCGAACTTGTATATCACCTTGTAAATAATATAATATTAGATCTCTGGCGTGAACGAGTCCGTTTAGTAAACAAGAAACGTATTGAAACATTCTAATAACATTGCGGTAACGTTGTAACGTTGTTGCAATGTTATTGGAATGAATATGTTTCTTGTTTATTAAACGACGAATCGTAAATACCATAACTGATGTAATTGTAATTTAGCGGATAGTTCAGCGATTTGATTAGCATTTAACCCGCCCCTCTCACTCACCCATCAGCCACATTGACGCATATTTTCGATATTTCACTAACAGCATGGGGACACCCTTCGTGAATCGTCCGGCGTGCCGTCGAAAACCGCCCTGTCGCTAGACTACTCGCCCGCCTATTCGCCACAACGCCTCAGAAGTAATCAGGGTGGCAGCGAGCAGAAATTAACGAGTGAACGGAGTACGAAAGGAGCAAACTCCTTATCCAGCGCGTTGCAAAAACAATCTCTGTCGGCGGATCGACCTCAGAGCGCGTTCTCGTATAGACTCGAACGCGTAAAGTCCGTCTCATTACCGTACTCGAATAATCTGGCTAGGCCGGCGAGTAGTACCGGCGTTTCCGGCTCGCACGTTGATGGGAAAGAACAGCCGGCGAATTTAGGGCAAAAGGAGCGTAACAGCAACCTGGGCTCGTCATTGTGGGACAGCTTGAGACCGAGGAGCGGCCTGCCTCATCAGTATCAAGGTACAGAAGAGAGATAAATACGGAGAGAAAGGAAGGGAGAAAGAGTCTACGGAGATGATGGAATGTGTTGTCGATTAACAGTGAGAGAGCGCTGTACGGTGCTTTTGTAAAATATTACTGTGTAATCGTTGATGTAATTGGTCTTATTGTCGATGGTGTCATCGTTTATGATCAGTTATGATTGGTTCGAAGAATTTTACTTGAAATGATTTTCCGCATGCAACCGTAAATGTTGCATCGTTTTCTAATATAACGCCATAAAGTTGTGAAAAATCGCGAAAATCAGGCGAGATCTTTCTGTCTTTGATTATTACTCTTGCGAAAGAAGAGTAATACTAAGAGTGAGATTAACATGTGCTTTATGGAAATTAACAGCGCTTTTAAGATATTAACACTGTTAAAATATTGACTGATACGAAGACTGAGCATATTATTTTAAGCGGACTCTACACGATCAATATTATTAGTGCAAATAATTGTATTAATAACATTAATGTAAACATTAAATAATTAATATTATTGCGTAATATCGATGTATGCATATTGTGTAGAGGCCGCTTAATTATGCATAAATATGTAACTGTGCAATATTTATTGAGCAATGGTGACGTTTGTTAACTCCTATGAAGAGCTTATCGCATGTATATACGAATGAGTTTAAGCTTTCAGTTTATTACGACTACGTTGTTAATTATTGCATTAATTTCGTAAGAATAATTGATAAAATTGGCGACCTTCTAATCTTAATTATGTTATTTATAAATTAAACTGATAACTAACGTCAAAAGCGTGCCTACTATTATTTTTACTATTAATTGCATATGATGCATTGTGCTTGTCTAACGCTGGTTATTTGCTAACATTCATATATGTAAGGGTCCACGATGTGCAATATGCGAATTAACCTTGCCTTATTGTGGGTGTAACACACTATATACGCTATAAATATCTATAGAAATATTAACTAGCCATGTATCGTAATGTGCTAAAGATGTGTGGGTACGTTGATGTGACAGTGGTTAAATGAAAATATATTTACATATCAGAATTTTTGCAAAGAAATTTGTATTTACATTAATTATCCCAATTCAAAGTATATACACAATATATATTTATAATTTTCCTCACATAGAGATCTAGTCACTGGCACATCTCCAATTAAGAATATCTTAATATCTAGCTGTAGCAATGATGGAATTTAACACAGCAGCCTAAAACTAAATTAATTAGTTTAAACTAAAATTAGTTTTTCTATTATCTTAAGATATCCGAAAAGAAATATTATGTATACATACATACTTTTTCCAAATAAGATATATGTTCTATATATCTTTGTATTAATTTTTATTATAGTTTTTATACTTTTTATATAATTACGTAAATACATGTATATGTACGTATACAATTATATATATATATATATATATATATATATATATATATAATATATATATATATATATATATATACTCTATGGAAAGTGGAAAATCTAGTAAATAAATCTAGGAGAGAGAGAAAGATGTAACAAATTTAAAAGGCAGTAACAAATTTCTTCTATAATTCTACGATAGTCAAAAGTATTTCAAGTAAAAGCAAGTTATGCGTGACAAATATCCTTTAGCGATTCATAATTCATAATTTTAATGTTTCTCGTTATCGCGACCAATAACCGATGCTGTCTATACGAGAGGCTTATGGATACATGTAACGATATACATTGTACGTAACAATATTTCGACAACTGTTTGACATGTAAGGTGGCACAACAACAGAGATGCGAATCGGCGGCGTCACTGGCACCCAGCGGTGGCAGGAGACCAAGCAGAATGAAAAACAGCAGCTCTCGCAGACATACACCCTCCGTGCCAACGCTCGTCACACATCCCGCTTCACCCCGGAACCCTCAGCTCTCTCCGTTGCAGGTCCGTTTCAGTCCGTTTACCTGCTTTGTCATTTTGTTGAATGTTACCTAAGCGTATCACGTTACGCGTAACCGTTCACGCTATCACTTTCACATCTATTCCATCTTATTTGTATAATTTTCGTATGCTTGCTTTAGTTCTCGTGTTACATGATAAATTTTTATATTTATGATTTTCAGTTGCTTTATATCTTGATATCTTGAGACAGTTGTCTTCAGACGCTTTTATAATTACGGATAATCATGCTTGGCGAGGTCCGTCATCTGTTTATAAATTACAGAGTTGATGAGGTCTCCAGCAGTGAGATGGTCCAGCAGAAGTTGTCGCAGCTTACCTCCGACACCCACACCGAGTTACCATCATCCACTTCACCCTCCTCTACCCGCCGTAGGCATGGTCGCCGAGAGGAAAAAACGTTTTGAGCTTTGAACTGTTTGTTCTGTTCTTTTTTTTTATTTCACTGATTAATAATTAGATAGTACGTTCACGTGTGCGTTCACAGAAATGGTCGAAGCGATAACATTTGGCGTATTTAAAATTATTTGACAAACAAAATTTGTGGTCCGGATAATAAAACATTGGACATTATTTATGATATCGAAATAAAAGAAGAAATATTATTCTGATGTTTCTTCTTTCGGAAATCATAAGACTGAAAATATTTTGATATACATACAATGAAATCGTAAAAATAATTTTAAAACGCTGATGAGACACGGACCATTCGGATAATATCTGCGATTCGTGTGAATATGAATTACAATTTCACCACTGCCGTACGAGAATCATGTGAAGCTAGGATGATTTTTGATGGACCAAAGTCGATACACCGATCGCGCTCGTCGTGAATATTGAACATGTTTATTAAGTAAACATGATTCAATAGCCGAAACGGGTCCCGATTATTAGAAGAGGACGGATTGCGCAATCCCTTCTTCTTCCACGATGTGAAAATTCGTAATGTCAAGAATTCATCGCGGGTCTATCGATTGCGATAGGTCGTTTTTGACAGAATTTTTCCTAAGAAATTTTTCTAAGCGTATTTACTCACGTCACGTCACTTTTGCGGGCGGCCGTTCTTTGATATTGCATTTAGACTTTGATAAGGGGGTTTTTTTATCGCTAGCTGTGAGTAAGCTTTTTGCTACAATTGACTTTTCGCGAATATCGCGAATTTTGGAATACATATTTCGGGGCATTAATTATCGCCAAACGCAAAACGTGCGAAATTCTTCACGATATTTTGTTTAATGGTGCTAAAAACGAACGTGTATTAAGAAAACGTGTATTACGAATCATGTATACAACCGTCGTGAGAGAGGCAGCCTAATGCTATTATAATGTAGTGTAGAACTGTGTTTTGATGTAAAAATATATAGGACCAAGGACAAATATTTATTAGGTTTCCGTAATCTTTTAGAAATTTGCATCGGCTGAGCGTATTCGATAAATGAAATTACGCTTTGATTTTTCGTGTTAAACAAATCCTATGGTTATTGTCAAAGGAAATAATATTTTTAAGCGTTGAAATACAAATAATTAAATGTCTAAAATTATTAGATTTTCGTGATTCTGAAGGATTTGTATTTGTTGAGTATATTTGTCAAGTTAAATGAAAGATTCCATTTTACGCTGGTTAAATTTGATTCTATACTTGCGTACATCTATCCTCTCTCAGAGGGGATCCCGTTAAGTTTGTTATCTTTAAGACAAATATTTTATGAATTATGCACTTCTGGTTATTACACAGAGAAGATATTTCTGACACTAGGTTGGATAAGTGAAAAGGAAAAAAAGAAATTTTTTAGTTTGTTAATCGAGAACGAAGAGATCGTTTTACGCTTGTTTCTCGCTCTTGTTATGTATAGATTCTGCACGTAATACAGCGATATGGCATTGCACTGTGTATTATCACATCTTCTCATTGTGTAAATGTTTTTCAGATTGCGATCATTTAATGTTAATACTGTATAGTTTATGACGTTTTATTAAGCATTAATAAAATATAAGACGATTAATTCCTTCCCCTTCGTCTCCAATCCTCAATATATCGTGTGTATGGATTGTTTATATTATTATTGTATTTTATATTATATATTATTACTGCGGTTATTATTGCGATTCGTTCCAGTGATTCGCTCGATATTAAAACGATAGAGATATAAAATTTTCGATTGTCCTTTATGTAGAATAATTACTCAGGATTGTTTAACATTTATAATATATTACGAATATGCTATTGTATTTGTATGATAATTTATATATAACACGTTTGAAATAAAATATAGTAACCATGAAATATTGAACTGCATTAACTGTTATTTACCTATGTAACTTTCTTAATTCTTTACATACAAATTTATATAATCAAAAGAAACAAATCTTTAGACATTAGATTTGAAACATAATTAAAGAATATCTTTTTTTAACAATGTTTTATAATTATTAATGGTAAGTATATATTTTTGCAAAAGATTTGACAATTAATTGTCTCAATATGTCGCTGATGTATGTAAATATATTTGCGAGACAAATTGTTAAGGATATTAAATATTAAATTAAATTAAATTATAGATATTTTATATACAATAATTTTTAAGAAATAGTTTATATTTTAATAATGTTATTGAAGCTTTTCTGCACGAGTTTTAATGCTATAAAATTGTGAAATATTATTGCACAAACGAAAACAAAATAGATAAGCGAAGCTCCATGTATCGATATTTGATTAGACAATTTTCGAAAATATCTTCATATTTTATACGTTTATTAATGATTTCTGGATAGGATTCGACAATAAAAAAAGAAATTATAGATATTATATTTTAGAAATTATAGATATTTATAGATCTTTCTCATTAAATGATAGGTATATGTATATTATCAAATTTGATAATTTTCCTTATGATTTTATTATAACAAAAGAATTGACAATAAAAAGCTCAAATATTTTTGCATTATTTATATAACAAAAAGTGAAATATCTCTATAAATCATTAAAAGAATAAGATGGTGAAGCGCATGATATCGACATGATAGGTTAGAAATTAGATAGGTATCGAGAGAACTCAAATATCTAACTTTTACAGAGAATTGATACATACAAATATTTTCTGCATATTAATAAATTTTTAGCAAGTTAATTAACAAAGTAAGCCAACATACATTTTATTTTTTTCGAAAGAAGTTAACATACATTTCATTTTTTTCGAAAGAAACAAATCTATGATATGAAAATAAGACATATATTTCATTTTTTCGAAGGAAACAAATAAATATTTATTATTGTTTCATATCGCAAGCGACATTATAAGTGTGCAAAATTCATTGTTGCGTCTTATTGTTCGAATGAATTATTTAAAAGAATACTTAATAACTATAGATTAATATAATTAAATAAATATAATATTTTAACGATAGATTATAATTAAACAATGACGGAAATTAATTATGCATCCGTAGAGACGCTAAAGATCATTAAAATTAATGAAAAGATCAATTTTAACAGTAAGGTTAGGCAGGAATCAGGTTTTATGTCGTCGAAAATCTCGGAAAAATCGCTTCGAATATTCGCAAAACAGGATAGGCAAGGAGGTTGTTGGAAGTATTCTGAAAGTGGGTGTAGTCTCCCTCACGTCTCCCCTCCTTGTATCGACGCAGTAATTGGTTGATTCATTTGAGGGGGACGCTGTCTCCCCCTCTACCACGCGAATTCTCCAGCGATCTCATTGGTTGGCAATATCGGTGACGCCTACGGAGGGGAGCGAGAGTGGGATAGCCGTAGCGCCCCTGGAATACCTCCTGCGACCTCTTCGCTCAATATGTTTTCCTAATAAGTAGCAGTAATTTTCTCGGGAATCTCTGACGCCAAAATCTCGCCCCAGAATACCTCCAACGACACCTCCTCGCTTGTCCTGCTTTACTGATATTTGAGGCGATTTTTCCGTGATTTTCGACGATATAATATTGTCGAAGATAAAACTTGAATCTTGCCTACCTTACCGTCTGAATTTATCCTTCAATATTATTAATTTTAATTATCTTTAAGCGTCTCTGGGTGCATAATTAAATTCTCGTTATTATTTAATTATAATCTAGTGTTAAAATGTTCTATTTATTTAATTATTAACGTATATAAATGTATAGATATTAATGTTTTTTCAAATAACTTACGCAAAACGCGGCTACAATCTTTACACTGAGATATAATTATTTAACAAATTGAAACCATCTGTTTGTTTTTGAAAATCGAAATATGTATTGTTAATTAACTTGCTAAATAATTTTTAGAAAATATATGTGTATTTATGTGACAATTTGAAATTCTCTCACAAGTATCTAACGTCTAACATCGATAAGCTCGTCTCGTCACTTTTTTTATTTATTTGTAATAATTTGTAATTATTATGTAACATCAATCTAACTTGTTTGCCGTTGAATATTTTGCCAAAATGCGTTAAGAAGTATATCACGCATAGAATTTTATAAAAAAGAATTATTACATATTTTGCTAAAATGGTTTCGGCTTTCTAATTCTGTGAGATTCACTTCCATTCCTTCGTCGTTATTTAATAAATTCCATTTGTTCCAACGTTCTCGAATCTTTTGCATAATGTATAAAATAATAGATTAAAAAAAATTCTTTGCAAACAATTTATTAGATCTTTTTCATTTACTTATATTTTACGTTATTCTGATACTGTTCATTGTCGGATGTACTAAAATGCAATAGAAACATTAATACACGTAGCATTACGAATATTTTGTTAAAGATAACAAATCTTGAAAGTAGTCTTGCTATTTAGATTAAATTTTCATGATTCCACTTGTAAGTCTTGTTGTTTCACCGCATTATCGATATTTTCATCATTATATTCTAACATTTACGAGTTTTTAAAATTAATATTTAAATCTATATTATGTATATTATTTTTCTCATTTTAAATATGATACGAAATATTACAGCGTGCAAATATGAAGTTCATATATTAAAATAAAGATTTCAAAAAAGTAAATTCTCAAAAATTGACGTAATTTAACTATAATTTAAATGATAATATTTTTATACTTCGCAAAATATCTGGTTTGTTAAAAATAAAATCTAAATGTAATACAAGCTTCTAACTATAAAAGCGTATTAGTGAATCTTACATCTTTGCGAAATTTGTGTGGGTAAAGACAGGGCGCGAAAAAAAGAGACATCGGTTTATTTGAAAAATATTTAATAATAAACATTGACAATATACAGAGAAAATACGCCATAAGAAGTTGCTATGAGATTAATAAGAACCTAACAACTGGTCCAGACTTACAAAATATCATCAAATCAGACAATGATAAAGGTGTCACGAGTCACACCTTATATTCCTATCAATATTTTGCAAATAAAGTTCATCGAGTTGACCGTATATTCTTCCTCTCTTATACCTCTTTTCTTTTTTTACTCTTCTACTGATTTCCATTAATTTCTCTTGCGAGCTCGCTATTGCGTTGAACTGTCGGCCCGCACAAATCGCTTATGCGCGGTTCGAAGAGGAAATCCGCAAAGAGACACAGAAGATATCAACGACGTTTCTCTTTGCGGATTTCTTTTCTTTTTTTTTTACATTTGCGAGAGAAGCGGAAAAAACAGGTGGCAATTTTAGCTGTTTCGATTTTTCTCAGCGATCCAAATATCACTGGGCATTTCTTCTTAATTTGTCATTTTTGTTGTTTTCGTGCTACCTTACAACGATTAATTAATTCGTGCTCTTGATTTCACCGATTTGTGGAGAAAGGGTATGAGTTTCTCGCTCATCCGTCATGCACGCACACGCATACACACACACACAGCACATATATGCAGGCACGCATCATGTTTCATATACAGATACATTAAACTTTACACGCACGCGTTGCTAGAAATATCATTAATAATAACGTCCTAATGTCATGGAACATCCTTCATTAATTTTTTTTTTTGCAATAATTCGAAAAGAATGGCACGGCGCTGCCGCGTCCGCTCGAAATAGTTTTCGGTTTCGAGACGTCGATCAAATTATATGCTCTTCCTCGTGTCGATCGTACAATCGTACGACAAAAACGGGAGGGATACTCCGGCAGCGCCCTGCTCAAATACCTAGGATATGTTGCTTGTAAGATGTGTCATTATGTAGTCATGTATTCATCTAGATTCATTTAAAAATCCCTTTACGGTATTTATCATTAATTAATCATTATACGTATAATGTACGGTGCGTATCATTGAGTTATGTTACACTGCGCGATTCCATTAGCTCTGGGTCTCATCGACGAGGGTAAAAATTAATCATCGGCGGAGATGAGAATTCAGGTTCGAGAATTCGCTTCGCCTGCGTCCGTCGTTTGTTCGTCAGGATAAAAGAGATCCTCTCTATGAACGTTGTTCTCTAATTCGTATATTTTGAAATTTTATGGGCCATTTAAATTTGAAAAATATGAATCAGTTTCTGCACAGAAACGACCCCTTTAATCCGAGAGAAGGAAGATACGCTCGACGAAGATCGAAGACTGAAATTATGGTAAAAAAAAAGAGAGAGGGAAATTCGGGACCTGAAGGTACACAAACGTGCAGAAATTTGGCAAAAGTGGTGTTGCACTTCCTCGTAAATTATATTATCATCTAGATATGTCGCGTTCTTTGTTTACTTTTAACAGCCGAAAGAATCTCATTATCTTTCCGTAACTCCTTTTCCCGATAGAAAGCAAATGATTGGAAACAAAATCCATTATATATATATATATATATATATATATATATAATATATATGTATATATATATATATATATAACGAGATATTCCTTCAATATTCAAATGGAAAAATAAAGAATAGAGACGTGAGAGAGTGGGAGAAGGCGGGGGAGAAAGAGAGAAAGAGCTGATCTAGCCTCTAGATTCTATGAACATCTTGTACGATAGGCCTGCTCGCAACGATAATGCGCATAAAGAAGGAGACAATCAAGGAAAAGAAATTGTGCATTTATGACGAAGATGGGACGCGACAAAACCGCGAGGGAAAAAAAATATTTCGCGCCTCTCCCGTCTCGCTAATTTGAGCTTGACTTATTACGCTAGCTACTAATATTAATAGCCTATTGATAAAATTATCGATTACGAGTAAGTATAAATTGTAATTACAGTGTACAATATACAGGGAGAGATAAACCTCGCAGAGTCTCTCTTTCTCTTGTGTGCTTGCTTTCATCCGCGTTGAAATGCGGCTGCGAAAAATCTCTATTTCCACAAACGCGTATTCGTACGATTTCTTTTTTTCTCCTCCGAACCCGCGTACGGTTTCTTGTGCTATTATCTTTTACGCGGAAGGGGATGTGTGCATCTAATGAGAAACCGACGATTTTTGCGACCCTCAATTCGACAACCATCACGTATGACGAGCACGCACATCACGTTCCCCTAAATCAAAATCCGTCCCGATTTTTACGTATTTACTGTGTAATCAATTAATTAATCTACGTTCATTAATTTAACGTTACGAGAATCATGAGTATGTCTGAGTGGGCTTCTTCTGCTTGCTCGTTTAAAGTACTTTCTAAATTATAGTGTGTTCCTCGGCACGCTCCTCCACGATCTTTGTGCTCGAAAAATCTATGTTGATCTATGTACATGTACACGACGTTCGCGAGAGGAAAAAAAAAGAGAAAATTGTCATCCTGCCTCGAGCGTCCTCGAGTTCTAGAGCTTAACCTATAATCCTAGTTGAAGATTAGATTAAAACGTAACGACGGCCAAACTACTTGCCGTACTTTCTAAAACATCTTTGTCATATTTGGCTATTTCACACTGCTTATTTTCTTGCTCTTGCCTTCCTCCTTTTTCTTTTCTTTTTTACTCTCCGCTTTTCAGTTGTATCAGTTCGCATTACACGCCTTCTTATTCTTGTATCGTGGCGCAATGTATCTTATACTCTTACGTATAATACATACGATAAATCCTCGCTTAACTATTAATTTAACAGAGATATCACTCATTCGACTCAATGTGCGTACCATTTTTTCCATTTCGCATTACTCTCAAATAGAGCATCTTTTACTTTCTATATAGCGCACCGGTATATCTACTCGATCAGGAAGCAGTGTCACAAGAAAAAAATCTAGTGACCGAGAACGCCGATTTGAATAGAAACCGAGATAAACAGCGATTGATCATAAAAATAATAGTCTATAAATAAACTAACAATTCCCCAAGAGAACGAAAAATATATTTATATAAAAAGACACGTGTGTTCAACAAAAAATTTCTAAAAAAACCTTAAATGTAAATACAAAAATTACCTAATACACAGGTTACATCAAGATACAATCATTTACCGTATATCGCAACTAAAAAAATTCGAAAAAGAAAAAGAAAAAAAAAGTGGTGGTTTCACGTTATTGAATGTCTATCCGTATCGGCGTTTTCGATTACTCGATGTATTTCGTTACAACTGGGTCGACATTTCATTTAGCTGGACCTAATCATCCTTTGTGACATGAAGACGAGTTCGTTTTACAAGCACGCACGCGCGTTACTTCGACATCGAGGAACCGAAACGACCTGCTAAGTATGCAACGTCCATGCTAGAGATGTTTGTACAATATTGATTTTTGCCGGTTAATAGTGACCTGAGCGAACGGATCTTCTTTCCTTTTAGCGTAGCGGATAGAGCTTCGTGCGTATAGTGCATTCATGATACTCCCTACAAGATCGGTTCACACCAAGAAACATATTCTACAAGTCTATCTTTGTTTATGTACTATAACTATGTTCTCGTTCATTGGCGTTGAGATTCTGCGCTTAGCGATTATGAGGTGGACTCTGTTTAATGTTTACTGTAGATAAAAAAAGAAAATTGTCATGTCCGTTCAGTCACTTAACTAAATAAATAAGTAGTACATACTAAGGGGAGAGGAGGGGGGAGGGGGATTATCAAACTCGATATCGGATTTTTCTCGGAAAAGAGGGAAGAGGCATTGATAAGACAATATGACCGTATTTGCCATTCTATTCTTACATGATACGTGAAAGGATACGTAAAATTGCTGTGCGGAACTTTTCGAATAACAACATAATGTGGCATTGTCTGAGTCTACAGGTCTCAAATTCAGTTCCAAAGAATAAAAATTAAAACGGATCTCTTTTTGCAGTCTTTCTTTTGCGGATCCTTCTATTATTATTTGATACACGATGCATTCAATTCATGTTATGACAAAATTATAAAAATAATTAGACATGAGATAGTTGAAATTTTTCAGAATAAGATTTCAGGAACGAGACATTGATTGAATTGTAGGAGACAAATGGAAATCAAGTGCGCTATTGTAATTAAAAAAATCAATTCGATTAGACTCTGTGCAATTAAAATCCGGTATACTGTTTCATATATGCGGTCAGCTAAGCGGTTCTTGTCCCTGTCTTCTTCCATTTCCGCTACTTTTAAGTTTACTGAGAACAGTTTTGGTTCGCAAACCTACGCATACACACGCGCGCGAAAGCGCATACACACATATTTGGCATAGAAACCCTACCGGTCACATGGATGCCTTTATTTCTTTCTAGGTCGTTTTTCTTTTTTTTTTTTAAACTAGCTACCTAAAGATCTCGCTTTTTCGGATCACCTTGTGTCGGTTCGTGTCGACTGAAATCGTCAATGCCTCGCTGCCATTCGTCAATGATACAGTATAAAATATAATTTCTCTCGCAGAGAAATTATATTTTATACTGTAGCAAAGTATATTATATCATTTTTCAGTAATGATTCAATAATTGCGCATTTGCTTATTTTATTTTCATCTAAATAAATCATGTGCGTAAAACTGTCCTATGATATTTGTGCGAATTGTTTAGGGCTTCTTCGCGCGCGCGATTCGGCAGCCCTTTCGAATTATTAACATTATCTGCTAATTTAGACTATGAATGCAAACCGTAATGTGCAACGTTGACTTAAATAGAAATAATTACAACAAATATACAGCTATATTACAAGTATTTCAGTAAATAGGCAAACCTGCATGAATCATGCATCGTATCGGACATAATATCACAACATGAATGCGTTTTATAGAAACTATAAACAAGAGAGAGAGAAAGAAATATAACTACTATTATATTCCATTTAGTGACTCATAAAATTGTTCGCAAGATTAAAACGCTTGATATCGTATTAAAGAAGAATATATGACAAGTATAGAGAAACGTGATGGTATTATCGAAAATAATTTTGTGCAGAGTAAAATTCGAAAGCGTGAGAAGTAGTTACCATTAGTTTTATATCAATTTTGATATTTGGAATTCAGTAAAATTTACTTGGACCAAAAATTGATCAGATGGAAACGGAATCAAGTAGAAGACTCCCCCCTGCGAATAGCTGCTGGCAGGGGAGTGACTTTAGAGGCAATTTTAAAGGCGATTTCCGGCCGAACACGACTCGATACTTTGATGCGCCGACCTCGACGCTGCTGTTGCATTTTTACAGACAGATTTTTCTCGCTTATTTCAATTATCGCTTACATATTTTCGAAGGTACTATTTAAAGATTTGACGTAGAAAAGCACGACGATGCTTTTCACGTTAATAACAGTTCTGTTTCGATTTCTGTATCGAGGATTTCGCATCTTCACGATGACGTTGAGTCACAAAAAGTTGGAAGGTAAAACCAGCGAATCAGCATGCGTGGGAAGGTCCAGGCTCGTCGTGGGTGATCTCGATGACAAAAATGACGGTGATGATGATTGTGTCGACTCGTGTCTGGTCATGTTCTGCTGAGTATAACTTGGAAGGCTCTTGGGTTCTACTAATGATCCATTTAGTACGGCGTGAACCTATTGTAGCCACCTCTGTATACAGTTGCCTGCAAGAAAAAAAATTCATAAGATACCATCTCAATGTGATACATAGCGCAAACTAACGTATAAACCGTGGTGCATTTGATGTATTGAAGCACTGAATGTAACCGTTTGTCTCAAGATCTTATTTCGAGGGCTGAAAAATGCACCGTCCAAAGATAAACAGCAAATAAAGTAAGCGGTGTTTTATATAAGATTTCAATTTACGGTTGCAACGTTGCGGTTGCAACGTCAGAACCATCTATTCGGAAAAGCAACGAGATTGTGCTAAAAACTTATTTAATTTTCGCCCCGTTAAATTGAGTTTGTCGAGAATGATTAAACTCCTTCACGAGCACGGCGTACACCCATTTCGTTTGACCATCCTGTCGTTTACACAATACGGTTCGCGTTCACCGAGCAAACTGAGACCGGCATGGCGCGGAGGTCCGAATAGTCGCATTTGAGGATAAATGCGTGCGATGGGAGCACAAGCCATTAACTTTTGTCGCGACACAGTTCCCGTAAGTTGAAAATTTCTGGCATTAATAATTCATATGTGAGTGAAACGCGCCACGGCCGAGGTGGTCTTTCCTAACGCTTGTTATTTATAGTGTAATAACGGGGTGCTCCATTCTCCTTCCATACGCGCGCGAGAGATCTATGTGCGCGATTTAACGGCACTACCGTTAAATGAAATCGTAAAAGTACACTTCGTAATCGAAGCTCCTTCTTACCCCGTAACCCGCCACAGGTCCGATGCCATGTCCGAGGTAGGGATCGGCGTATTCACGCCCGTAGCTGGAAGAACAATAAAAAAGTGATTGTTAATAACGATAGGATTTTTCGATTCGCTGAAGTCGAACGATTTCATACGCGCATTTTACTCTTCCGATTTCTCTCACTGTTTTCCGTGAGGAAGATTGAAAGAGGAAGTATGGAATCAAAACGTATAGAGATCCTGACAACGAGCGATTTTATTAAAATCTTTATATGAGAAAGAAAAGTATACAAGATGGTAGTTAAATACTCTAAAAGATTTTAAGGATGATTCCTCACATTAAATCAAAACGAAAAATTCACATGTCCAAAACAGCTTAGTTTCAAAGGTATTCAAATTAAAGGAAAAAAATTCATTTATTCTTCAAAAATTTTGAAAACTACTCGAATTATTTTGGTAAAACTTTCATGTAAATATACAAATTTCACAATAATTTTGTTAGACCATTAAAATAATTATGTAGAACGCATGGCACAAATTTGTTAGAATGTCAAAACTTTTTGCAGCATTGCTCATTATGCTTGAATGTCCTACGTAATTATTTTGCCAGTCCAACAAAATTATTTTCGGATCTACATCAAACTAAATTTTTAAATATTTCCACAAAATAATTGTTTTTTCCTTATTTAGTAACTTCAATTAAAATCATAGAATAAGATAAAAGTAGAATATAGTATATATATAATATATATATATATCATTCTTTCTTGTATATAGGATTTTAACAAAATTGCTCGTAGCTAAACTCTGCACCGAGAGAAATGTTTGGAACGTATAACCATTTATTTTGTTGATATATAACTATTACTTTTTCATTAAAAAATTGTATTCTAATTAAAATTTAGTTAGAGTAATCAAATTTTATTAGAACAACACAATTTTTTAATAAAGAAGTAAGAAAGCTTTCATTAGTCATATTATATAAAAAAATATATATAAATGATTTTACATACCAAACATTTCACTCAGAGTGAGAAATGGAAGCTACGTACGTATGGAACGCGTTAGGTATGAAATCGATTCTAATACTCATATTTGTACTTGATATTCCTCTTGTGTTGGATGCAAGATATCGACGCGAAGTGCATTAAGCGCGCTTTAAGGTTTCTTGGGGAGTGATGCTTCTCGAGGAATGGTTTGGACTTTCGACGGGACTATCAGGACGGGTCTGAGTTTCGGAAACAAATCTGCGACTCCTAACAGGTCGTCCGCGACGTCGGGATTTGCTGCAAGGAATGGACTCTTCGTGTTATAATTTTGTTAATAAATGATAATTCTCCACTTGGAGAATTAGTATTTTGTGATGCTGAAAGGGGAATGAGAAAAACGTGGAGGTTGCTGGCAGATATAAAGGAGGATGTTGCTAATGAACATCATCAAGGATAGTGAGATGAAGGTAATTCATTGCGATGCTCAATACATGATATGCATTCTGACCTCACTCTCGTAATGGGGTCGAGCCGGTGACTTCAAAGCGTCCCTCAATCTATACATGTATATCTGCATGCCACTACGAGACGGCATACAGACCACAACTATGATGAGAGAATCATGTCCTTCATATCGATAATGAAGATAACATGTCGTAATTTCGAATAAACCAAACGAGTTGTTAAAGTATAATAAGCTTATGATATGCTTGTACCAAAAAATGTGAACATTCCATCTAATAATGATAAATTCTAATTTATTAAGTTGTCGTATATTTTCCTAATTGCATAAGTATTTTTCAAAGTGTACATTACATAATTATTCCAATAATATATTAATTACTAATATATATTAATATATATTAATTATTTTGCAAGTACATATAAGAGAGAAACATTATAATAATATAACATTATATAATGCTCCAAACATAATATAGCAATATAATAAGCGTCAAATAACAATTTATAAATAATTTATATCAAATAAATGAAGCATCATTAAAAAAAAAATCTTGAGAAAAAAGCACGTTCGCGAAGAAAAGTTGCAAAGCTCCCTTTCTCTAAGAGGAACAAAGGGAACACGTTCGAAAAGTTTTCTTCTCTTTGGCTAGATCTTTGGCATCGTACGAGAAGTTTCTAAATTTACCACATTTAATCAATTCAGAACAATTCTTCAATTTCTTGAATTTTGCAGGTACTTCGCCTCAACGAATATTTAATGAAATAGCGATAGGTACATAATTAAATATAAAAGTTACACACGTGCTCTTTCGCAAAAAAAAAAAAAAAATTGGCTCCAGTTTTGTTAAATAATCCGTAGGCGGAAGCTGGCTCGCTAAATCTGGGACGTTCTGTACATCGAATGAGAGGGAAGGAGAAAGAGGGAGCGAGGAAGAGAAAGAGAAGGGAGATCCTAGAGAATTCGTGGTGAGTGTACATACACGGGGAGGATTTCTCGGGTGAAAATGTGGTGCACTTACCCCGCGACTGCGGCATATCCTGCGACCGGTTGTGCCGCAGCTGCAGCTGCGCCGTATGCGCGCGCAGCCACCGCCGTGTAGGTTGCTGCAGCTGCGTACGTAGCCTGCTGTGCCGTTGATAGTGGTGTCTTCAACAACGGTGAGGCTGCGGCTGCCGCTGCCGCGGCCTGAAACAACAACCATGACCCGCCATGCAAGGCTCAAGCAAGCTCGAAGACAGACAGAGAGGATGATCTCAGCGAGAAACGATACTAATACGATCGTTCCTAGAGGCTCGTGTCGTTGCACACAGAAAACGTAGCTTTCTAATCTGTAGTTCTAAATGGAAAATGTCAATTGCGGCTGAAAAAGAGGCATACGACAAAAGGAGTAGTGGGAAAATGTACTCAATTACAGCCATTGTCTATAAAATCTGCAAATACTTCTACGATATCCAATAAACGATTCTCCAATAAACACAAATAAGAAATTTGAAATAAATGCACTCTTTTCCAATACCCTCAATTGATCAATGTCTACTAGATGCGGAAGAGAAGTATACAAAAAAAAAAGAGTTTTAATTAGAAATAATTTAAATATCAGGTATACATGAATAGAACACAACTATGAATGATTACATCAGCACGTGTAATTTTTGTTATGCAATGAATAAATATTTCAAGATGTTTAAATAACTAGGATTATATCAATTATAATTTTAACATTAACAGAATCAATTGCGCACATATTTTGCAGTCTTATCAAATCTTGTTATATATTTTTAAGAGTTAATATTCTAAAGTTTATTTCATATTTATTTTATAAAATAAAATTTATTTCATATTCATTTTAAGTCTCGAAAGTAATAAACTGTCGGAATAAATGAAATGTACTAATTTTGTTTGCTAACGTTTTCTATGTGCAATTACTACGTGAAACGCATCAGCGTTGTTCGTTGCGACATCAATAGAACAGCGAGATGCAACAGCCAAGTGACATTTTCAGGCTTGAATATATACCAGTTAAAAAATATTGTCGAAATCCCTTGCATCACATTTCTCTCGCTGTTTTAAAAATGTCAGTGCATGGATATTCAAACATTTCGAGCATATAACTAACTGTGACACTCGTAGTTGTATTTTATACAAGCTTCGAGAGGGATGTTTTATTTACAAGGAACATGATCTGGTCGAAACTGATGATATTCAATTTCTTTATGACATCAAGCGGCTATATTATCGAATATTTTGCGATAATGCAAACATTCCATTTTCTAATTATGAAACCTAAAATACAAAAACATATTAAAAATAAAAATTTTTCATCGTTTACTAATTTCAAAACTATTTTTTCGTACACATTGAAATGTCGAATGAAATGTCAAATTATAATTCTAAATTTTTTCGACACAAATATTTTTTATGCTCCATATTAAACAATTTAGTTAAAAAAAAAAACGAATATATAAATGGAGAGACATAATAAAAAAATTTCATGCAACATGGAGATTCATGAAAGTAGCCACGGTGCAAGTTAAAAGATTTGAAAACTACAAATATAATATGAAATAGGAAAGAATTGGGATGACGAATTATTGAGCTCTTTTTTTTCCAACCTCGATGTAAGCCTAACAGATGGAAAGAAAACTATTCTAAGTGTCTTCCAAAGTAATATATTCGAAAATACTTTTACCTAAGTAATTCAGAATGAAACGAAGTTTCAATAATAAAACGTAGAGATGAGCAAAAAGTGTTAAGAAAATTCCTGATACTAGTAGTATAACGATAAATAATCACTTTCGTCTCTCTGGCGTGTCGACCATGTTGTAGCTGTTGTACCTGAGGTAATAAATAAACTCATTCGAGTGAGTCTCACGTCAAAAGGATCGTCTATAGTATTTGGAAATACCTACGATGTTTAAATACGGTGAACCTCACAAATGTTTACACGCAGCATCAAAATCTCGCTTGATGCATCAAAGGATTTATGCCCGATGAAGATAGGGCTGTTGAGAGCGCACATTCATTGGCGCCAGGATGACGGCGGGAAGACCTACGTGCATGCATCTAGGATATGCAATTCGATACATCAACGTATATATATCCCATTACGCGATAACGTAACACTAGCGTACTCAGATGCTCGCGATTTCCATGACATTACCATTCGCGCGTTTGACCTAAACCCGAATGCAGTTTGCTCGAACACTATCGTGTCATGAGTGCTCCCTAAAAGCTTGGGAGGATTAAGTCCCAGCGTTTTAAGCTCGATTGTCGGATCACATCGTTAATTTATTGTAATATATTATTATACGTAATCTTGTGCAATATTACAGAAGACACGTTGGGTATATTCTTATATAAATAATATTTATACAGTAATTATAGCCGAATATTTTATATATATATATATATATATTAGGTGTTGGAATTAATTCGTAGCGTTTTTAATGAAAGAATGTTATTTATTTCACATGAGCATTAAAAAATACATTAATGAAAGTACTTCCCATCACTTGTAAAACGCTACGAATTAATTCCAACACCTAATATATACATATATATATATATATATATAAACAAATAAATAATGAGCAGAATAATCATATACATAATAACATTACATCTATCTTATACTAGATGAATGATAAAATTTGTTTTTTTCATAGATTTTAATTAAATTTATACGTGACTAAATATTTTACACTAAAAAATAAGATTAAAAAGTAATTAATAATAAAAAAAATTGCTGAGTGTGTAGACATATTTACTAATAAATCTGTATTCTATGTAAATTATTCCATGTAATTGCTAATATATTATGTATATTATGTATAATTTAATGTTGATCTATTCGAAACTTCAATTAAATATTAAATAGAATTATCATTTTATTACTACAATATTAACACAAAGAACGATGCAAAAGGAATATTACAGCACTTCCAGTCATAATTTCGAAACGTCGAGCATTATTATACTGTCCGTACTAATAAGTAAAATCCGTTATTTCGTTATTAATAAAAGAAAAAGACGCGAAATATATTTCAAAAATTTGTAGATATTAAATCTAGGTAATTGCTCGCACAGAGTTGTAAAAGAATGTCACAATCCGAGCATTGTCCATTGCTCGCGCAAATAAATAAATTATTGCCAGCTTAATAAAAAACCGATAATATGAAAAAAGTCCAACAATTTTAAAACATATTAACCTACAATTTGTTGCAAAATTTGAAATCAATTTTTACCGAGTAAAAATATCAAAAAGCTGTAAGTAATCAAATTAAAAGCTTTCAAATAGTTTTAAAATATCAATTCAGAGTTTGATAACATTTAAGTATTTGAAAATTTAAAAGTTCGAAAAGTGATGTGACTTTTATGTGTAATTTAGTATTAGCTATTCGACAAAGCTTCAGTTAAATATTAAATAGATGAATTATCATTTCGTTATTTCAACATTAATACAAGAAGCGACGATGTATTTTTTTTCAAACTTAAAGACGTAAAAATTCTAACTTTATTATTAAATATTAAATACTATTGTTGGATCGTTCAAATAAATTTACATGGAAAGAATAAAAATATTTGCATAATGTGCAACGGAAGTTTAAGACATAATTGTACAGACATAGGAAAGCAGATTTCAATCTATCAGAAGCTGTGTATTCTGATGGGTTGAAATCTATTATTCCCTGTTCCTATTTTCTGTGCTTTTCAATTATGTTTCAGGCTTCAGGTTTTAATAATGCATACAAAAAATACAATTTTTGAACGGAAGCTGCTCGTAACTCTGTCAGCGTTATTAAGCGTTCAATAATTTTTGACATCGCGGAGAAATAACGGCCTGTAAATAGCGACTAGTAGTGTGAATTGGCTGACCGGTTCACGTATCGCGACGAAAACACAATTTAGTCGGCGCCAGAAACTTTCAGCGGTCAGGAACGAGTTGTTATTCGACGTTTTGTCACGAAAAAAGGCAGTGGGGGGGAGGGGGGGGGGGAGAAGGGTAGGTGGAGGCGAAACGGCGAACGAGCTGTTTTGCTACCAGGAAGAAAACAGGACGTATTGAAAGCGGAGTGAGAGGCGCCAAGTTGCTCCACAAATTTTCTCGAATGAAATTTCGTTCTCAAACTGTTCAAAACACGCGGAGATTCCGTCAAAGAGTTGCGTCGTTTCTCGCAATGATTCGATCTTACTAAGGTGAGAATTACGTAATCCCTTCGGCGTGTGCGACCACAATGATTCGCTTTCGAAATATCGT